>NC_079405.1:5971525-6059581 GCF_029220125.1 Pseudoliparis swirei | reverse complement strand
ATATTTTTCCCTTTATGATTTTATTGGGAATGAAAAAATAGACAAACGGTTTTTAAATTTTAATAATTTTAAAATTCAACCATATCAGGATAAAACCTTTCTTTTTTAAAAACCAAAAACTTTTTTTCCCCTTTTGAAAAAATAAAACTTTTAAAACAATAAAATTTTTTTAATTTTTAAACAGTTCCAAAATTAAGTGCCCCTTTTTTTTTTGTTAGAACAGCTCAAAATAAATGGAAAAACCATTTTAAATCAATTTATGGCATAACAATTCTTGTGCAAAAAATAACTTTTTTCTAGAGGACTCAGGATTTTTGTTTAGGAAAAATTTTTCCCCAAAAGAAGAACACAAAATTTGATTCAACTTTATTTCAACGTTTCCCACCCTTGGCTGACTCTGACCTCAGCTTTGCAAGGAAAATTTTTAATGTCGGTTTTAAAAATTTGCAAAATGCAATTTGTAATGCCACTTAGAGCACCTCGAAATGGCTTGGGTTCTTGTGCGGGAAATAAAATTAATTGGATTAAAATCGAAACCAGTTTAAAAATGGGAAAAATAAATTTTGATAAACCCCTATAATTAAAACTATAAATTTTTCGGTTTCAACCAACTTATCAATAATACCAAGGGGGCCTAAAATGTATCAAACAAGCAGGATCCAGTACATGGCAAATTCACGTGGTTGTATTTTCCCTTGGGCGTGGTAAAAGCAGGGCATCCCTCATTGGATAAAAAAAAAGGGGTTTCATTTATTTTTTCACCTCTGCCTTAATTGTAAACAGAAAATGAAAATTCCTTACAAAAAATTTTTGAGGGGCTTGCCCCAATCATTAAAACACATTTAATTTTACTTTTCTTCTCTTGCTTCATAAATTTAACAAAGATTTTCATGTGAGTTCTTTTTTTGTATGATACTTAAAAAGCATCACCCCAATAGTTAAATCTTTGGGGTTAAAAATCCTTTAACTCCCCCAGGGGTTTTGGGAAAAAAAATGTTGATGCAAGAAAAAAAATTTCCCGGGGTGGGGCGTTGCACCATTAACTTTTTGAAAACAATTTTGGGAAGTTCTAAAACAGAACATTTCTGATTCCACTAATTTCCCACTTGAAACAACGCATGCGATGAAATTTTTTTCTTAAATTTTTTCCTTTGGGTTTTATTTGACTGGATTTTTCTGAAAAAGAAAAACAAAAACTTAAATAAAAGTAAAAATTAAACATGGAGGTTTTTTCAAGTTTGAACAACGGGAAGAAAATGAACATTATTTGTTTGTGATAAATTTTACCATTCAACTAAAATGCGATAGCCAAACATTTATAACTCCAATTTATTATTTGGCCTACTTTAATTTAAAAATTTGAAAAGGAAAATTGATTTGGTGCTTTTTCATCATCTAGTTAACTCTAGGTCACCCTGGGAATTGGGGAAAAAAATGATGCCTCCCCCAAAGTTTTAAAAACTTGTAAAAAGAAGTTCAAAATAAACTAAATTTTTCAGGCCAAGCTTAAATGCTTGTTGGGGGGCATTTGGAAAGGCCCCAAGTGCCCCCCTTCAGAATTTTTAGCACTTTAAAACGTGCTTCCCCCCCCCAAGCAAAAAGGGGGTGGCAAGGTTTCCAGGACAATACTTTTTGTGTTCCTGTGACCTTTAAAACGCATCAAAAACTTGGGGTTGGTCCATCTAAAGTTTTTGCTTCACATTATAAACCCCATTTTGCCTCATTTGAAAGTAAAATTCCCCCTAATAGAAAATGCACAAAAAAATAGATAAAATGGTAAAAACCCCAAATTAGTTTTTAGGGTTTGACCAGATGAACAAGGGGAAAAATTTGCCTTGGGGAAAGGCCGTTTCTTTGAAGAAAAAAAAAAATTGATAAACTGCTTATTTTTGCAAATTTTTCCATATGAATTTTCCTCTTCTGAGTTACGGGTGTGCAGGTTTCAACACAGGCCTCTCTGCCATCTGCGCCGGGTCACAAACCGCATGTAAAAGATCTAACGGCAGAAGGGTTTTATTACATTAAGTGGCAATGAACTGCTTTTTCTTTTCAGAAGCCCACTTTAGTAAGGTGAACATCTTTGGGCGTTTGGGGGAGGGTAAAAGGGCATTCCAAAATGGAAAACTTCCATACTGTCATCAGGACTCACACAGCTGGGGGGTTTGCACAATTTGTTCCTTTTAACCCCCTCTTTATCCCAACCTGTTACTGTATCCACGGGAAATGCGGCCCTAAGTAGAACAGTTCCAAATAGTCAAATTTTCAGAGTAACCAGTTCCCCCAAAAATAGGCCCGAATTTCCTGGTAATCTTCTGTTTGGAGAAGCTGCAAATCGGGAGAAAAGTCCCTTTAGAAAATTTCCTGCGGGGTTTCCCCAAAAACAAGGTTTGATAAATCCTTTATGCATCATTTGCCATCAGTGCCTGAGCCGCCCCAGGGTTATAAGTCTTGGTTTGGCTGAAAACGTCAGTCTGTTGACCCATAGTAAAGGTTTTGTCTTAAAAATAATGGGTGGCCCTAAAAATATTTAAAAGTTTGGAAAGTCCCTACCTGTCTAGGCCAACTGGGAGTCCTTTTGTAACAAGGAAATTCATTTTCTACAATGATTCAAAGCTAGGAAAAAAGGATGGGGTTCTTTTAAAAAAGTGTAATTTAAGGGTAAACCAAATTTGTTTTTCCCAACCATTAAAAAATAAAAAGCTCCCAGATTTTTCAACTGGTTTTATCCCTCTTGGGACCATATTGGGGAAGACCTTAACCCGGCTTTTTCCATTGGGTCCTCTGCAAAAAAAGGGGTGAACAGTCCTTAGCCCTCAAAAAACCTAAACTGTTTAAGCTTGGTTTGTTTTAAAAAAGTTGGGACAAAAAGAACAGCGCCCCCCTCGTTCCATGAAGCAGAAAGGTGTCTTGGATCTGGGGTTTATCACTGGAAAAAAGAGGAAGTTTCCAATGAGAACCAAGGTGAGGTTAAGGAAACAACCTCAATCTCCGGCTTTGTATGGAAGAGGGGCAAGGTGGTTTTTCTTAACTGGTGTGAGATTAGGTGCCTGTTGTGTCCAACCTTTGCCTTGAAAGTTGCCGATCCCATATTTCAACTGATGTAAAACTGGTTTGGTCACAGGTCCAGTGATTTTAAGCTCTAAAAGGAGAAAGGTTGACCATTATATCTTTGCAAACCCCTCTGTTTTAAGTCTATTTAAAAAGCACCCAAGGGGTCAGACCACCATCTTTCGCATAAAAAAAACTGCAAAAACATTACATAAAAGCCCAAAAAATTTCAAAAAATTTAGAGAAATAAAAAAAGTTCCCCCAAATTTGGGAAAGGCAACTCAACTGGGTGGGCAAATGGAGTTTTTGGAAGGATAAAAACCCAAAAAAAGGGGAGAGGTTGTAACGGCAGGATTCTGCAGATGAAAACAATTTTTTATAAACCAATAAGAAATAATGGCACAATTTTAGCATCTAAATTTCCCCTTTTTTGGAAAATTCTTAAAAGGGAAAAAAAATTTTGGTTTTTGGGTCTTCGGAAGGTTTGTCCCAAAGTGAAAGTGGTGAAAAGGTAGTTCCCTCAGCACCAATCATGAAAACCCCAAACAAGCAAAAACCCCGGGACAATTGAAAAAAAAAACTAAAAACCTTCCTTTATACTGAAGCCTTTTAACAAATCCTTTCTTGGAGGGAGTTTGGGAAAAATGGGGTTAATGGGAAAAAACCTTTACGGTACACTGGTGAGTGGTCCTCAAAACCCTCAGAGGGCCCCACAAGTAGGGATTGGGGAAATCTGGGGATGGCTCTCTTATTCTGAATTTTAATAAAACAAAAAAATGCCCATCTTTCTAAGTGAGGTTCCCAACCTTTATGACCATCGGCAGGGGGTCTCAATGAGATGGGAAATTGTGGGGAACTGTACCCTGGCAGCCTCTGAATATAAAGCCTTTTTAATGCCCATGCATTTCTCAATTTCAAACTGATTACCATGGGGCACGGCCAAGAGATTGTTGGGTGGGGGCCACCTGTTAATGAAAAATTTGGATCCCCATTAAGTTTGAAAACCATGTACAGATTCCCGAGATTCCTGTGGGAAACACTGAAGTACCACCCCCAAACCATTGGTTGATGGTCCACCAAAACTTCCATGGAGACTCCATCCACCTAAGAGATGTCAGGTGTATAGTTCTGCTTCCAAAGCCAAGCTTTTATGCAAAACCACTTTGTGTGTGCTTACCTCTTCTAGTGGTCTCTGCTGTATTGTGGGATCGCATAACCCAGACGGGTTGAGGTCACCCATGGCACCATAACGACTTGTTCAGCCTCCCTCAGAACCATTGATACACTGGTTCTGGTGTGTAAAAATGTCAACTTCCAGATGCCATGTACTTTGCCCCAGAGGCCTATAGTTAGGGAGAAATTAATCATTTCCTCTGTTGAATGAGAAAAAGAGTGCCAGGTTGAAAAAGCAAGCCCTGTAAAGGAGGATGTATACACATACATCAGGAATGTACAGTCGATCTCTTGTAACATCTAAAGTCTTGTAGCTTAGCTGGGAGTAGCAATGTGGTGGGTTCACCTACTAAAAGTGGTGGCTTAATAGAGATATTAGAAACAAGTCGGTAGGAGCTTTCAATATTAAGTGACCTACTTCCATGTAGTTCCTGTCACAGAGATCTCTCTCCTAGAATCATGGCCCAGCTAGTGTAGCTGCAAGTCTAGCTCATCATGGGTAACCCGCGTCTGATCCCACAAGGCGGCCGTTACATGCAGTGTAAGCCAACATTAAAGGTTTGATCATCCTACAAATCAAATGCATGAAACAAGAATTTGGCTTTAGGAGAGTCAAGAGCTTAAAATCCTGCAATTTTTTAAACAATAATGTCTCCATTTAGTGTTCTCCAATTGGGGAAACATCTTTATTATTTTTATAGTGGCTAAAACATATAAGGTCAAACATTGGCCGTTTTAGATGGCCGCTGTAAAAAACGCATGGAATACTGATAAGCTAAAATAAATGTGCTCATAAAAAGTTCAAATTCTTGAAGTCATTAATGCAACAAATGTGCAAACAGCATGTTTCTCACCACGGGCAACTCAGCAATTAAATGTCCTCAAATAAAGTAAGCGCAAACATTACCTTATTGTCCACATGCTTGTAGCAGCCCAGCAGAGGCAGGTAGATTCTGGGTGTTACAGGTGGGACCGGGTGGACTCCATGCTGTAGCCACACTGAGCAGCCAAGTTGGGTGTTATCACAATGTGGGTGCCATCTGGGGGTGAAACAATAAAACCGGCAGGCACTGACAGGACACCTCTCTCCTAGTGTTACCCACCAACCATGCTTATTAGCCCAGACTGCATATACTGATGGCCCTCCACCTCAAAGCGCATTCCCCCACTGCTAGGGCCTTGTCCAATGACAGCCTCATTAGATTACCCGCAGTCTGAATGCAAGCCACTGCCTGTGAAAGAAACAGGCTTGTGAGGGCAGCACTTTCCGGAACAATGGTAAAGATCTATTTAGTTTAAAGTCAGGCTTACTTGACTCTGAATTGACCTTCATATTTAAAAAAGCCTTGCTTGAGCCAGAGGATTACTGCAGCCATCAAGTTCCATAACAACCTTTAAGTAAAACACATCATTTTAGAGACATTAAGTGTGCACGCTAGCAGTGCGTTAAACAAAGAATTAGAAGTAACTCACATGTTCCCAAGTCTCCACATCTTGAAGTCTGAGAGCAATGAAACAAAGAACTTGAGGGAATCAAACACTAGCTGAGCTTGGCACTGACCCAGCAGCACACTGATAACAGACCCACTCTGAAGAGAAGTGACTTTGACTGCTTACTGATACATCACGCCAGCTGTTTTATACATCAGTTAATTGTACACATACACATGTGAGACATCACCAGCTGTTTAAAGGACCTGTAACAGGTGATCTTTCCATCCTGTGGGTGAACTCCAGTCTCTCTGGGAAGGGAGGACACAAGGGAGAGGACAGCAAAGGAGAGTGAAGTTTGAAGGGAAGTCAACAAATGAAGAGAGAAGTTTGGGGAGAAAACCGTTCTGATAAAGGGAGGAAATAGAGTGGTTTACGGAAGGTGATGAGGGAATTTAAAGTAAACCTTAAATTCCAAGAAAGGAAGATGACATATCGGTCTTAGCTCGATAGCCCTGAGCTAGGAAGTGAGGAGAAAAGATCGGAGGCGATGGAAATGGCAAAAGTCCCTGAGGATGGAAACTTGTTTACACTATATTGTCTGGAAGAACCGAAAAAAAACAAGCAATGCTAATAGAAAGTATATAGTAAGAGCATTTAAGTGAGAAAAAAGAGTGTTGAGTGAGAATTGAGTTTCACGGTGTGTGATAACAGGTATTGCAGTCGATGAAGATCTCTAAAAAATCCAACAGAGTTTGAGAGTGGGGGAGAAGTGAGATGAAGAGATTGATAAGAACAGTTCATGGTGAAGGGCTTGAGCTAACATTACGTTAGATAGCCCGGTTAGCTACATTTTTAAAGGTATGGTTTTCCTGCAGTTCAAAGGTCGCTATGTCTGCTCTACGTCTGGCATCCTTCCTTAACTCCATATCTGGGAGTAAGATGTATGCGCTTTAAAGGTCATCTTTGCCTAATATAAAACAATCCACACATATAACACTTTTCCTCTATATGTTTGGCAGCACACAATATAATACAATACATTTTATCTTGCACAGGTAGGACAGACTCACTGTCGACCAATTGGAAGAATGGGTAACAATGGATTTTCCTGAGAAAGAGCAGTATTAGCCTAGAGCAGGGGTTGCCAACCAGTCAGAGACTAAGAGGCACATTTTTTACTGTGTTCCATACATAAAGAGCAGCAACATGATGCGCACACCGCACTGAACACACACAAAACACGCACGCTTTTGCGCATAAACACAGTGCACACCTCCACACACACACACTGGCTGACACAAAAACACAGACACAAAACACAGACACACAGTCACACACACACACTCAGTTCAGCCAAGTCCAAAACAATATATATAATTTTTACAACAGCCGTTTTCTTTGACTATGCATGTTGCTTAGATGGGACTTGCATTCTTTTGAACAATCCTCCTCTTCAATATGGCTTGATTCTGTTGTTGCCACAGGAGCAATTCTCCGCCACATGGGTCAGTCAGAACAGGTCGATGCTTTCATTTCACGTGTTTCAGAAACAGACTGCGCTGCATACGCCCGTCTTCAGCGGTGAATTAAGTCCTTGAACCCCGCCTCCGTAGAAACTGCAGCCTCTCGACATTAAACGGCTGTGGGTTTCTCGTTGGCCAGCGATCACAGCGCGAGTTTAATTTCATCTACGCCCCTTATGCGTTTGGCGAAAATACCGTCTTGAACTCATGCGCGGCGAACACCGACGTATAAAAACCCACAAACTTCGATATGAGCGTGAAAGCCGCATGGCCTGGCCCAGCCCTCGTGGCAATTCAACTACGGCCCGCGGGCCAGATCAACGACCGCCTCCACATTTGGATTCGCCCCTAGACAATACCTGGGCGCTTTCCGATTTATTATTTATTATTTTTTTTCACCTGGCCGCTGCGTTGAGATTGCAGTGGTAGCGGAGAAAATGTGAAGTGGTGCTCGCCCGCAAGTAAAACGCATCTTTGATGGGACATATCGGCGTCTCGGCCAATCAAGCGTTCAGATGTCCACAGCGTTTGGGAAGTTGAAGTTAAGCGAGATGTTTAGGTCTGCACCATCTGCTGCTGTCAGCTGCCGCGGTGTGATAATCTAACAAAATCCCGTGCGTTAAGGCGATGTGATTTAGCATATTTTAGTATAATACTTGATTCAAAGAAGCGATCAGGCGCCGCTGGCTGCTCAACTCGCTCCGTTAAATGCCAGGAGTTAGTATCAATCCCCCGACTGGCCTCCCAGCAGACGAGAAGCGTTATATGGCCCTGGCCCTCAAGGAAAAAAGTTGGGACCTATTGGCCTAGAACAATTGGATCGTTTTGTTTTCCAATACCGGTGCTAAATGGGTACTTTAAAAACGATACAGTTACCTGAACCGATACTTTAAAAAAGGGAATACGGACATTAAAAA
The DNA here is from genome assembly GCF_029220125.1 of Pseudoliparis swirei. Classification (NCBI taxonomy): domain Eukaryota; kingdom Metazoa; phylum Chordata; class Actinopteri; order Perciformes; family Liparidae; genus Pseudoliparis; species Pseudoliparis swirei. Next base: position 6,051,486 of record NC_079405.1, on the reverse strand, counting down.
CCTCTTGACCCATATTACCTGTAAGCCGTTATAGCGCGCGCACTGAAACTGTCAAACTCAGCTAGCTAGCTACTTCAGCTCTGACAGGCCAGCTTAAACTTATGTAATTTATAATGGCTCTGATTTATTATTTGTTGGCCTACTTTTTATGAATGCAGAGAGTTGCAATCAACACTGGCAGTACCTAATGAGTTCAAGGGCTGCCCTTGTACGCTCATTGGTATACACATTTTCAGGGCCGGTATCTCCATCTCGCTCAGCCCTGACCGCTGATGATGTGCTCACGCCCGCGGATGAAACACGAGCGCATGCCTGCTTTCAAGGAGTTAAATACGATCGGCTATAGTAACAACACTGACAGGGGCGAGAGTCGAGAGAAGTTCAAAATAAGTTTCTCAATCGGCTCAGGCACGAAAGGAAGCCCGAAATGTGCGTTGCGTTTCGGTCCGGGTGGCACCGGTTGTGTAGGAAAGACGGTGCCCACCCGGACCAGACCTAATGTGGCATGGCACCCCAATCCTAGTCAGGAATGTTCTGCTGAAGCAGTCTGTTGAGCGTGCTCTACTGTCCCTGCAGCAGGTAGAGGAGGGTGGTCAAGGTTCTCATATGGATAATACTTTCTTCAGTGTCCTCACCACCTGTGCCATCCTTTATACACCGACCACTGCACATCAGAGAACTTGTGGAGATGGTCGTCTAAAATCGTCATCTTGCTGCTTCTACCACATCTGTAGACAACCCATTGTTGCTCTTTCTAATGTGCCACAGTAAAGGTTGCTAGCCTGAATGTATGGCATGGCAACGCAGGAGGTTCAAACGAACTAGATACAAATTGAGTGAAGAGATGATTGAAGAACTTCAAATTAGTTTATTCAGAGTTTGACCAGAGGTTAACACAATAGGTCCAGAGGAGATTTGCCTTTGGTTGATGGAGTCCGTTCCTCTTTGTACTAGAAGAAAAAAAGGAAGACAAAATCGATCACCAACTGCATGTAATTTGTTGACAAATGTTTCCCAGATGTTCCTTACCCCGTTTTCTCTCTTGTCTGTAGTTCATCTGGTGTGCAGGTTGAACACACTGGCCTCTGCATGAACCATCTGCTTGCGATCGAGTCACAAATCTCTGCAGTGTGGACAAAAGATCTGAAGACGGACAGAAGGGTTTATTATACAGGGCTACTATTAGATGTGGACAATGCACTGCTCATCGTTACCTCGTTCTTCAGAACCGCCTCATCTTTAGTAAAGGTGAACATCTTCATAGAAAGCGTTTGATGTGGGATGGGACTAAAACCCTGGCATCTCTCACAACAGGATGGAAAACTGTCACATAGCTGTCATCAGGATTCGCACAGCTGAGAGGGATTGACAACATATTTGATTTATCACAAGTTTTGAGACCTTACCTAGCTTTTATGCTACTCATTACCTGTCTACAATGATATCCCAGCTAGGCAGAGATGTCCGGTCTTCATCAAGTGTAGCTTAACAGTTCTCCAAGATGAGATCAAATTTGGGTCAGTAGCCTCAACCAGCTCTACCTCAAAATAGAGGCTGCCTCAGATATTTTACAACTGGATAATCTTCTGCTTGGTAGAAGAGCGCGTATAAAGATGAATCTGGAGGAGAAGAGTCCCATTAGAAAGGGCATTGTCCTAACTGGGTACCGTCTAAAAAAACAAGGTTTGATAAAGTCAATTTTACCTCAGCCTCATTTGAACCATCAGCTGTCCTGAGCCGATATCCGCGGTGGGTTCTTAGAGTCTTGGTTTTGAGCCGAAGCCAACAGTCCGAGTCCCGTTGACCACATAGTAGCAGGAAATGGTTTGTCTTGGAGAAAAGGAAATACACTGAGGTGGACCTCACTAGAAAGTATATTCGATTAAAAGATTGCACGAGTCCCTCTACCTGTACTGAGGACCAACTGGTGATGCTCCTTTGTTGTAAGGCAAGGCAATCTCATTTTCATACAGCATGTAGTGGTCAAAGAACTGAGGACAAAAGGACGGAGGCATTAGCATTTAACAATAGTGTGGAGATTTAAGGTGAACCAACACTTACTGTTCTTGTGGTTCCACAGGACGCAACAGTGAAAGAGAAATATACAGCGATCACCACTGAATGCGGTTTGCAAGACTGGTCCATTAGGGTCAGCCTACTTGGGACCATATTGGTCACAGAAGCCACCTTCACAGCCGTAGCCGTCATCGTTCCATTGGGGTAGCACTCTGGGTAGAGGTAGTAAGGGTGAAGAACACGTCCTATAGTCCATCAGCAGAAACCCTCAACATGTTTAAGTCTTACGGTTGTTGTTAAGGGAAAGTTGCAGGACAAGAAGAGATCAGAGAGCACCCAGTCGTTACGGGCATGAGCAGAAAAGAAGTCAACGTGGGCTCTTAGTGAATCTGAGGTTATCAGCTGGAAGACAAATGGAAGTTATCCAATGCAGAAGCTTCAAGGTGAGAGGTTACAGTGAAACATACCTCGAAGGTTGCATCCTTGGCATTGTATGGAAGACTGCTGGTGTGCCGTTTTCTTGGAACTGGTAGTGAGCCATCTCAGGTGTCAGCTGTTGATGTCCAACCATTGCCTTGAAATTGTTGCCTTGACTCCCATATTTCACACTGATGTAAAACTGGTTCTGGTCACAGGTGCCAGTGATGGTTGGTAGCTCTAAAAGCAGAGACAAGGTTGACCATTGGATATCTTTAGCTTAAACTCTACGAGGTTGTGTAATGTCATATTTAATATGAGACACCCAAGGTTTTTGGTCAGTTGGCATCCATATCACATCTTTCAGTCGACTGACGGATAAGATAACCTCTCTCTGGCACCAACAATGTTACATTTAAAACATGTACATATTAAAGTAGGAATTTCATGACATGGTTACATTTCTCCCACGTGGTGCTGAAAATAGTGGTTCTTGGCCATATTAGTTACATTTCTCTCCCCACCGCGGCCGCAATTGTAGGCTAGATATGCCATATTAGTTACATTTCTCCCACACCACGAATTCAGGAGCTAATAAACCAAAAGTTCAAGGCTCACCAACATCTTGCAGAGACGCCTGCAACCTGCAACTCGACTGGGTGGGCAAATGGAGTTTCTTCAGGAAGGATGATAAACCCAAAGATCAGAGAGAGGATGTAGGTTGTAATCAAGGGTTCAGGATTCTGCAGATGTAAACAACTCAGTTATGTCACTGAAACCAATAGAGCAAATAAGCTGGCACCATTGACATTTAGCATTTAATTTCACTTGCATCTTTCAGGACAATATCTGCATCAGGCACTCAAAACAGAGATGCTCTTGGTTCCATTGGGTGGCGATGCTCCTGGATGGTAAAACCTCTGGCATTGCTCTCTTCAACAGTGAGCACGCTGGTGAAGAAGGTGATGTTCCTCAGCACCACATCATGAAGAAGGGGCCCCAAGACAATGCTGAAAAGGCGAGCCTCTGGGACAGTATCTGAGGAATAGGAAAAGGGCTATGAACCTTCCTTTATTAGCCTGAAGTTGTCGGCTTCCAGATAATGACTTACTTGCTTGGATGTAGGAGCTTGAAGAATAAGAGGGGTGGTAATAGGGAACAAACCTTGTATCTGGTATCATCTCGGGTGCCAGTGGTCCTCCACAGTACCTCAAGCATGGGCTCCCACAACATGGGTGATGTGGTACTGGTAATCTGGGGCATGGCTCTGCAATTATTCATGACATTTTAATAAAATATGCAAAGAAAGTAACTTTCATTTCTAAGCTAGAGGACTTTAACCTTATAGTGACCATCAGGTGAGCCCACTGGGATCTCAATGATGATGTGGAAATCTGTGGTGGACAGCGTGTACCCTCGTGCAGCCATCTGAGATCCATCCAGCCTCCTTCCGTTAATGCCCATGTGCATTTCTCGGTTTTCAAGCTGCCATCTACCAGTGGTGTCATGCGCAGGTACGTGCCAAGAGATTACGTTGTTGGTGAAGAGGACACCACCTGTTAATGATAACCCAACTGTTGACTCCTTTGTGACAAACTAAGGGAAACCATGTCCAGAAACAGATTGCTCGAGACTTGCCTGTGGGACAAGCAGCTGCCAAGTCCACCACACCCAGACCATGTGGTGCCTTGTAGTAGGCTCACCCTGAAAACTTCCATGTTGACTCCATCCAGCTAAGAGATGTCAGGTTTATAGTTATGCTTCCAAAGCAAACTTTTATGCAAACCACTTTGTGTGTTGCTTACCTCTTCTGAAGTGGTCTCTGCTGTATTGTAGGGGGATCGCATAACCAGACGGGTTGAGGTCACCATGGCACCATAACCGGCTTGTTCAGCCTCCCTCAGCACCATTGATACTGGTTCTGGTGTGTAAAATGTCAACTTCCAGATGCCATGTGATTCCGCAGAGGCCTATAGGTAAGGAGAGAATTAATCATTACCTCTGTTGAATGAGATAAGAATGGTGCAGGTTGAAAAGCAAGCCCACTGTAACAGGAATTCGTACACATACATCAGGAATGACGTCGATCTCTTTAACATCTCGAGTCTGCCCCTTAGCTTCAGGAGTAGCAATGTGGTGGGACACCTAAAAGAAATGGTGGCTTAATAGATTGTTAGAAACAAGTCGGTAGAGCTTTCAATATTAAGTGACCTACTTCCATGTAGTTCCTGTCACAGAGAATCTCTCTAGAGGCCCAGCTAGTGTAGCTGCAAGTCTGGCTCACATCATGGGTAACCACATCTGATCCACTGGGGCCGTACATCCGGAGCCTTAAGCCAACATTAAAGGTTTGATCGTCCTACAAATGAAATGCATGAAACAAGAATTTGGCTTTAGGAGAGTCAAGAGCTTAAAATCCTGCAATTTTTTAAACAAATGTCTCCAATTAGTGTTCTCCAATTGGGGAAGCGTGTTATTATTTTATAGTTGGCTAAAATATATAAGGTCAAACATTGGCCGTTTTAGATGGCCGCTGTATAAAACGCATACAATACTGATAAGCTAAAATATATGCTCGTAAAAAGTTCAATTCTTAAGTCATTAATGCAACAAATGTGCAAACATGTTTCTCACAGGCAACTCATAATTAAATGTCCTCAAATAAATTAAACTCAAACACACCTTATTGTCACATGCTTGGCCCAGCAGAGGCGAATAGATTCTGATGTTACCCCAGGTCGGGACTCCATGCTGTAGCCACACTGGGCAGCCAGGTTGGGCGTTATCACAATGTGCTGGGTGCCATCTGGGGAAATAAAGGCGAGCATGACAGGACACCTCTCTCCTAGTGTTCACCAGCCATGCTTATTAGCAGACTGCATACTACTGATGGCCTCCACCTCAAGTGCATGCCCACTGCTAGGGCCTTGTCCAATGACAGCCTCATTAGATTACCCACGCAGTCTGAATGCAAGCCGCTGCCTGTGAAAAGAAAAGAGCTTGTGAGGAGCAGTACACTTTCTGGAACAATGGTAAAGTCATTTAGTTTGAAGTCAGGCTTACTTGACTGTGAATTGACCTTCATATTTGGCCTTGCTTGAGCCAAGATGATTACTGCAGCCACCAAGTTCCATAACAACCTTTAAGTAAAACACATCATTTAGAGACATTAAGTGTGCAGCAAGCAGTCATTAAACAAAGAAAGTAAAGTAACTCACATGTTCCCAAGTCTCCACATCTTGCAGTCTGAGAGCAGCCAAACAAAAGAACTAGAGGAATCCAATCACTAGCAGCACTTGGCACTGAACACCCAGCACACCTGATAACAGACCAACTCTGAAGAGAAGTGACTGACTGCTTGCTGATACATCGCCAGCTGTTTTATACATCAGTTAATTACAATACACATGTGAGACATCACCAGCTGTTTCAAAAAGGACCTGTAACAGGTGATCTTCCATCCTGGGGGTGGACTCCAGTCTCTAGTGGGAGAGGAGGACACAAGGGAGAGGACAACAAAGGGAGTGAAGTTTGAAGGGAAGTCAACAAATGAAGAAGTTTGGGAGAAAACTGTCCTGATAAAGGAAATAGAGTGGTTTACGGAAGGTGATGAGGGGGAATTTAAAGTAAAACCTTAAATACAGAAAGGAAGATGCGCATGTCGGTCTTAGCTCGATAGTCCTGACTAGGGAAGTGACAAAAAAGATTGGAGAGGTGGAAATGGTAAAAGTCCTGACGGATGGAAACTTTTTTATAATATGTCAAATGGAAGAACAGAAAAACAAAGCGATGCTAATATAAAGTATATGTAAGAACATTTTAAGTGGGAAAAGAGTGTTTGGTGAGAATTGAGTTACACGGTGTGTGATAACAGGTATTGCAGTCGATGAAGATCTCTAAAAAATCCAACAGAGTTTGAGTGGGGGAGAAGTGAGATGAAGAGATTGATAAGAACAGTTCATGGTGAAGGGGTTGAGCTAACATTACGTTAGATAGCGGTTAGCTACATTTAAGGTATGGTTTTCTGCAGTTCAAAGGTTGCTATGTCTATCTACGTCTGGCATCCTTGTAACTCATATCTGGGAGTGAGATGTGTGTGCACTTTAAGTCATCTTTGCCTAATATTAAACAATGCACACATATAACACACTTTCCTCTATATGTTGTGGCACACAATACAATACAATACATTTGATCTTGCACAGGTAGGACAGACTCACTGTCGACCAATTGGAAGAATGGGTAACAATGGGTTTTCCTGAGAAGAGCAGTATTAGCCTAGAACAGGGGTGGCCAACCAGTCAGAGACTAGGAGACACATTTTTTACTGTGTTACCGCAAAGAGAAACATGATGCGCACGCACACGCACACACACACACACACACACACACACACACACACACACACACACACACACTCAGTTCAACCAAGTCCACAAACAATAATATAATAATTTCCAATAGCGTTTTTCTTTTACTATACATGTTGCTTAGTGGGACTTCCTGCATTCTTTGCCTTGAACAATCCTCTTCAATATGGCTTGATTCCGTTGTTGCCACTGGAAGCAATTCTTTCACATGAACAGGTCGATGCTTTGGTTTCACGTGTTTCAGGAAAGACAGACTACGCTACGCCACGATCTTCAGTGAATTAACGTCCGAACCCCTCCGAGAGAGCGGCCCGCTCGACATTTGGCTGTGGTATTTCTGCGTTTGGCCAGCGTGCCCGAGTTTATTTTCATCTCACCCACATGCGCGTTTGCGAAAATACCCTCTTGAACTCATGCGGGCGAACACCCACATAAAAAACAACACAAACTTGATATGAGCGTAAGAGCCGCATGGCCTAGAGCAATTGGATCGTTTGTGTTTTCGATACCGTTGCCCTAAACGAGGCCTGAACCGATACTTTAAAAAAAGGAGCACGAGGACATTAAAAACCTCTTCGGCCATATTACCTGTAAAAGCCGTTATCATGGCCCACTGACAAACAACGGATATCAGACTGTCAAACTCGTAGCTAGCTACCAGCCTCTGAGCCAGCTCATGGTTATAATGGCTCTAATTTATTATTTGTTTTCCTACTTTTATGAATACAAGACTAGCAGTGTGCATTTTCTACCTGGGAGGCGAGACTACCGACTACTTGGATCCTGCTAAGTGTCTTCTTTAAATTAGTTTATCTGCTGAGTTACTGTTGTATTTGTTGTTTGGAGCTGCTGGATTGTTGGTCTGTACTGTTTTAGGATTTGTTGGTAGAGAGGTGTGTCCTGATTACTGACACCTGAATCTTCACTGATTGAATGGCTCATCACCTGGTTTCAATTGGTGTCATTTGAATACCAACGAGCAGGGGTGAGTGTCAGCCTTGGCTGGAGGTAATTACCAACTTTTGGCTCATAACGGATCGGGTCTTTAAGCGTCATCGGACGAAGGCTGGAGGACAAAGACATAGGAGTCTTCCGTTGGAGTCTTAAATGGTGGCTGTGTATTCCACCATTTTGTGAATATGTGTGTCTTTTCCATACCTGTGCGTATCTCTACTCGTAGTTACTATAGGACTCGTTCATTCATGTGCGGAACCCTCCTCGGTTATCCTTCCTACCCGTTCTAATCACACCCAGCACCTTGTCACGGGAGGCCTCTGGAACTGTCAGTCAGCCAAAGCGCAAGGCGGTTTCATCTCTGGCTTTGCCATGGAGCAGTCGCTTGACTTCTGGCTCTCACTGAGACCTGGATCACAGCAGACAACACGTCTACCCGGCTGCTCTCTCCTCTGCCTTCTCCTTTAGCCACACACCCAGACCCTCTGGTGGGGTGGAGGTGCAGTTACTCATCTCACCCAAATGGTGTTTCTCTCCCTACCGCTTCCACTCTTTATCCCACTGACTTTTGAGTTCCATGCTGTGACCGTTACTCATCGGTTCAACTTCACATTGTTGTTCTCTCCCGTCCCCCTGGTTCTTTGGGAAATTTCTTGGAAGAGCTAGGCGCCTCCTGTCGAACTTCTCGGAACACGGCCCCGCTCATCCTTCTGGGTGACTTCAACATCCAGACAGAAGTCATGTGATCTCTACCCACATAGCAAACTGACTCAGTTCCAGATCACGCCCAATCCGCCATAGACTCCGGAAGGCTCAAAGCGGGTCCGGATCGGCTAAATGCACACACCGCCGATCCGGAACAGATATACAGTGACATTACGATATTGGCGGATGGGCGGATCCCGCCAATATTACGCAGATATTCATAAAATATTGACCCTTCCATAAAGCGGCTCATTTAGCCAGATCAAGCTAACAAATATGCATCAATGCAACAACAACAAATGAAAAACGTAAATAATGTCAAACAGTTTTTTATATTTGAAAGGACAAATTTATATACACACACATTTAAAAAGATATATTTTAAGTCTGTTCAGTGGGACGTCTGGCAGGCCTCCTGGAGCTACCCGGTCTGCTGCCAGGTTGAACCACCGAATGGCGTGCTTAAGAACCTGGTCGGTCAGTGGACGCATGTGTTGAGTGATTCTTTCTGACAGCATCTGTAATCACAAGCAGATACAAAATCACATGAATATCAGTGCAACATAAATCAGACATGCAGTCTAAAATCTAGTGGCTGTCTGGCACTTAAAGTGTGCTATGCTAAATATAGTCAAGTCAAGTCAAGTCTTTTATTGTCAGATACACAGAAGAAACTGTTCTCCAGTCTCTGTGTGCGAGACCGGATGATCTGGTACCGCCTTCCAGAGGCAGCAGGGTGAACAGGCTGAAGGCTGGATGATGGCAGTCCTTTAGGATCCTGCCAGTCTTCCTGAGGCATCGTGTGCGGTATGTGTCCTGCAGGGCTGGAGCTCCCTACCGATGATGAACTCCATGATCCTGACCACACCATAGGGCCTTGCGGTCCTTGGCTGTGCAGCTCCCAACACTGTGATGCACCCAGTCAGGATGCTTTCTATTGTGCATCTATAGAAATTGGTGAGGATGACTGAATCCATGCCAAACTTCTTCAGTCTCCTCCAGGAAGAAGAGGCGCTTCTGGGCGCTTTGACCACCTTGTCTGTGTGTGAGCAGACCAGGTGGTCGTTGCTGATGTTGACCCGAGGAACCTGAAGCAGCTGACCATCTCCACTCCATAGAGCTAATATATCATATAACTATTATGTAAAGGTATAGTTGAGTAACATTCACCTAAATAGAGAATAAAGTTGCAATTCAAACATTTTATTTAGAAACATGGTTATTCGTAAGTTTGAACACAAAAGACCTATCCGGGTGAAATCAAATTGTTTTCATTCTATATGAGTTACTTACAGGAGCAAAGTCTTGGGCGTCATTAGATTGAAAGATTTTTTCCATTAATCCCTTTCCAATTTATGGACTTGCCAACATCATCAGTGAACTAAATGCGTGCGAGGATGTTCCACGTTGCACGTTTTACATCATGTCCTCCGATTGTTCCCAGGGAGGAAATCTAAAATGGATAGAAAAAGTACTATTAATATTTGATATTGTTTTTAAAAACATTACCATCAAACAGGGTATTATCTAGTGTTAATGACATACAATAGATTTTAATGAGCTTTGCGTGAGATTCTTAAAACAAACAAAAACTCACCACACTCTTCTTCATTAAAGCGTTGGCTGGATCTTTGAGCTGTTGCTCAAACATGTCCACTTCCTCCATTGTGGTCAATGGAAACGGGTCTCTCCACTCCACTTCTTGACCAGACATTTGTGTCACGCTGGGGCGAACAAAGCTGTCAATTTTGGAAGTTAATTGATGGACCTGCTGTGTTAATTGATGGACCTGCTGTGTTAATTGATGGACCTGCTGTGTAAGCGTCTCAGCATGGCCATCATTTGAACTTGAGCAGCTATAAAAAAAACATTAGAATAGCATTTAAAAGGGAGAGATTTTACATCAAATATGGAAACATCAAGTGTTATACAACTCCATTAATCCAATCGTCATAATCATATTCACTTGGATTCAATGTGACAGTGTGTATTGCATGTCTCGTATCAATTTACCATCGTTAACATTGTAAAAGTGAAATGATTAAAGATTCAATTTGAATCCCATAGCCGTTTGAGTTGTTGCTCACCGCAGCAGGCAATGGTGTCTGAACCACACCTCGCCCCTCGCCAGGTTGGCGTGTACCCTGCATGGCTTGTTCGCTGTCCTGCTGGTGATGAAGTCCGTGGTGGAGGAGGGGCAAGAGGTGGAGGAGGGGCAATAGGTGGAGGGGCAAGAGGTGGAGGAGGGGCAATAGGTGGAGGAGGGGCAATAGGTGGAGGGGCAAGAGGTGGAGGAGGGGCAATAGGTGGAGGAGGGGCAATAGGTGGAGGAGGGGCAACTGTCCTGCTAGTGGTTGGACCCTTTTTTTTTTTGGGGTGGCGATTTTCAGTCTCGCTGTCTGCATCCGAGTCCCCAAAATGGCTAGAAATGGAGTTAGGAAAAATGTATTATTTGTCATACTATAACATTGAATGACAGACACTTTATTTTATTAAGGTAAAGAGTTCTAAAGAATACAATTTATACACATTTACTCACACAGGCATTGGCTTTCTCCTTTTGGAATTGCTCCTCTTCTGAATGGAGATCAGATGTGTCACAGGACATATATTTTGTTAACCATCGCCTTGCCACCAAGTAATCATCTAAAATTAAGTCAAAACACAATGAAAAGTACAGAATTATGACCAGAACAATGTCATTAAAATGTTGTTCCCCATATATGAACATAAGGTAAATGTTTTTATGTATTTGTTTAAACTGCTAATTATTAGAATATTAATATAATTAGCATACCGCATGATCTAATTATTCTGACATCATGTGTCTGCCAGTCAGGCTGAGGTTCTTGACACCGGACCGCCTTGTCCACCCTTTCATCCCTCGGGTAATCTGGCCAAACGCAGCCACCACCACTGTACCAGCTTTGTGGCACGACTGCTACTGTTTTGCTGTCCAAGAATTCAATCAGATGGAACATCCTGAATTACAGAGGAAAGAAACAAACAGTGTCATCAGTCACAGAAATATAACTCTGTTCCAAGAACTTCTGAAAACAATTTTGCAACTAGAAACAATTTAGCAACTATTAAAGTTCTCTATAACCAGGAGTATGACAATTACCATTTGGAAAACATGAGAATAGGTCCGGTCGCCTCAAGTGACTACTGCCAGTTGTGCTGCTTGGTGGAACTTCCAACTGAGAACTGTAAAGGCCAACTGTATACCTGGAAACTATGACTTTAGCTAAAAGAGCCAAGATGTTTTGTCCATTAGCTTTAGTGTGTTTGTGCATTTAAGAACTTGATTTTCTTGAAATAAGAGTTTTAACAAATGTTTTATTGACACACCCAAGTCCATATAAATCGACAATTTGTTTTGCAAATGCACATTAGATATCTAAAACGTATGAAATAGGGTATAGCCACAAAACCATCCCTTGATGAGGCAAAACAGCACATTTTCTGAACAAGCGCTGACATTTTAACATTTGCTTAAATGGATCAGATGGTTGGACAATTTATGAATATTCAAATAGTCAGAGTTGAAAGGTACAAGTGAAGAACAAAGACTTCTCTGAACACTCCTTGTATATCACATACACTCCATCATTGCATTCTACAATGTTATGTATATAACAAATTTCATTTCCAATGACAAAAACATTATCCCCGGTTGAAATTTTAACAGTCCACTTGTCTGGGCCATTTCACCATACTGTGCTTTCACTGACATACCACCTACAAGTGGTCCAACAAAGTGTGGTTTTTAAATGGCTAACATTTAAAGGGGTCTGGTCTTCTTTTCTCTGACAATCGTCTGATAATTTGTGCAAGGGGAAACTCTGGTTTTCTGACAAGCTTTTTCAGCGTGTGAAGGTAACTTTCATACGGAAATGCAGAGAATGAGTCGAAAGGCAACCATGTTGTTGAACTTCATCTGCCAGATGAACCAAACCGTGGATATTATAAGCGATTTGATCTTTGCCATATATCTCACCAAAGTGACTGACAAAGATCGAAAAGTAGTGTGTGTGCATACTATGCATTACTAGATAGTCTAGGACTGACTAAAATGGCAATACCAGAGAAGAGTAGCATGAAATTGCTGTACATATTTCTGTCCAGAAAGGTTCCTAGTATGGACAGGTCTGTGTACAGTAGAAACTGGCGTAATTCTGTTGCCTTCCACCGATCCAATTCTCGTAGTGATCTAGGTTTTCGACAAACTCCACAGGAATATAGGGACGCATTTCTATCAATTTTGCCGACATTCTTTCAACAATGTTTGCAGGCATTCGGAAAATTAGAGGACCCTGAGCCAGATGTGTAGCAATCGTCTAACAACACCCAAACAAACCAAATGCATGTAATCCAAAGGGAATGCGAAACCATGCCGACACGCTGCCAAGAAATGGATGTGGCCTCATGATGATGAAGCTCATCTACCATGTTTTCAAACGATTCGTCAGTCCTTACAGCAAAGTCTGTACATGGATATGTCATGCGTCTGTTAATGTATTTCCCAGGCTGCATACATTTGTCACAACCATGGTAGCCATTGTGGTTCTTTGTATTCTTAACAAATGATCTGGCTGGTGTGTCACAAATGACTGTGTCCAGTTGAAGCTTCAATGTCTTACCTCTATATCAAAACCGTTTTCAAGCTGTTGCAACTCTGTAACAAAAATCTTCAAGGAACTCTTTTGCTGAGCTGGGTTTCTTTGGTCCACAGAATAAACCTATTACGACTGGTTCTTTCATGGGAACATTCAATAGCAGACCAAGGATGGGCCACAGTTGCAGACTAGAGCTTTTGAATAAAGGAAGTCCATCTATATATTTGCAACTTCAAAATGAAACTGTCTGCTAGTGCATGCACATAATTTGACAGTGTTTCTCAGCGAAAGAAATACCAAAATAGTGGTACTGACCCCCAGCCTTTTCCAAGATGGAGTATTTAAGTTTAGTCCCAAGAAGAGTCCTGGCATCCCTTGGAAGGTCAGAATGGAAAATACGAAGTATGCCCAATAGTGCTGTCAAAGCAACCAAAGAAATGCCAAAGTGTGTGGCCCAGTTAGAAATACTTGCAGACAGGGACAAGGTTTCAAGTTGCTCATCAGACTGTTCAGAATCAGGCGATCAGACTGCCCATCACTGGCCACAAAGGCAAAACCATCAATTATATCTGCTTCTACTTCCATGGCACCCTCCTCACTAAAGCCTAATCCAGTTGTAGTGTCCAGACAATTTGCATCTTCTGTACAATTTATACTTTCAAAGACTCCCCACTGACATCTACATGTTCCTCTCTGGTGTCAGTTGAAGGCAGTTCTATCTGCGATCGTCCCTAATTTGGTCAAGTCTTTTTGAACATCTTGGCGGACCCTCGTCTAATGGTGGAGTTGGAGACAAGCCCAGTCTTTCTGTTCATTTTATCTAAAACAAACAAAAATAAAATGTTTTAATAAAACACTACGCTGTACATTAAGATAGTATTTTAATGGATTAAAACAAATCTGGTCATTTTAAAGTTAAACAGGTTATACAATTCCCTCAAATGTGTCTTTAAGTTGCTGTGAAAACTTCCTCCAAAAAGACATGCTTACCTGAATTGTAGAGATCGAGTCCTGATGAACACTTCTGTAAAACTGAGGATGACATTTCAAATAGTAAATTATGTGTTGAGAACTCAATACATACAATTAAATAAAAACAGGTTTGTGCTGGCCATCTTTATTAGCTTGCGAGCTAGCGCCTCGTTATTAGCTTCGTGAGCTAGCGCCTCGTTATTAGCTCGTGAGCTAGCGCCTCGTTATTAGCTCGTGAGCTGGCGCTCCGTATTAGCCTGTGACCCTAGCTAAGCGTCCTTATTAGCTCGTGAGCTGGCGCCTCGTTATTAGCTCGTGAGCTAAGCGCTCCTCGTTATTAGCTCGTGAGCTAGCGCCTCGTTATTACCTTGCCCAGCTTCAATCGCGCATTTGAGTTGGAGCTTAAGTATACTAAGTATACTTAGCTCCAACCCAAGAACCACTGAAAATTCAGCGTAGCTGCAGAAGATAGCTCACCTAACCCTAACGAGATAGTTCGAAAATAGCCATAATTCGACAGTAGCAACACAATTCAACACCTAACTAAGTAATATGTCTGGTGCAAAGAGCTGCAGGTTTGAAAATTCCAGTTTGGAAAGTCGAGTAGAAGTCAGAGGAGCAACGATTCAGGGTGCTCACACTTTTTCAGCATGCACGAGCTACTTATTATGTGACCAAGTCAGAGCGATCGCCCGACGGGGGGAGGGGCTAGTAAGTGTGCTCACCTGCCATGGCGACCGAATCTAGAAGAGTTGTTGACGGGGTGGGGGTGGTGCTAGTGACTTTTCTTTGCTCCGTCCGTCCCGATGCGGCGCAAACCGGTGTCGGGAGCTCCAGCAGCGCCGCGAGACGGCGGGCAGAGGACTGTTAACGCGACACGTAGAGACAGAAATGGCGTGCTTCTGCTGTAATGTGGCGCTATAGAAAAGTGACAGGGGCGGGCCAATTTCTTTTTATGTCATGCGATCTACCAATACTACGCGCGATCGACTGAGCGCAACAACGCGCCGCTGTGTGCGTGAACCGGATGCAGATGCGGGTGGATCCGGTTCACATAAACCAAACCGAGTGCGGTAGGGCGGATCTAGCGACCTGCGGGCGGCTCTAGCGTCCTGCGGGCGGATCTAGCGACCTGCGGCGACCTGATGGCGGATCTGGCGACCTGAGGCGGATCTAGCGACCTGTGGCGACCTGCGGGCGGATCTAGCGACCTGAGGGCGGATCCGCCCCGGAATCAGCTGCTATCTGGGTACTCTTACTGTCTTCCTTTGACCTCTCACTCAGTCCCTCCCCTCCCACTCACAAAGCCGGCAACCACCTTGACTACATTTTCACTAGAAACTGCTCTACCTCCAACCACACTGTAACTCCTCTCCATGTCTCTGACCACTTCTTCATCTCTTACTCTCTCTCGCTCTCTGGTACTGACAACCCACCCATATCTACAGATTCTGCACCTGTACGGCGCAACATTCGCACCCTCTGTCCCTCCTCCCTGGCCTCCTCTGTCCTATCTGCTCTCCCCTCAACTGGCTCCTTCTCACTTATGCAGCCTAACTCTGCCACAGACACTCTCCTCTCTATCCTGTCTTCATCTCTTGATTCTCTTTGTCCTTTTAAGACACGACCGGTTCTGAAATCCTCTCCGGCTCCGTGGTTGTCGGACTTGGTGCGCGCCGAGAGAGCCACCCTGCGGTAGCGACGGAAAGAAAATGGCGAAAACGAATCAAGCGGAAGACTTGCTCTTCATCAATCTCTTCTCTCCTCCTTCTCTTCCTCTATATCTGCAGCCAAAGCTCTTTCTACCTGACCAAAATTCAGTCTTCCTTCTCTAACCCCAAAACTCTTCTCTATCTTTTCCAACCTCCTTGATCCCCTGTTCCCTCCTCCTTCCACCCTTTTGCCAAGCCACTTTGTCCACTATTTTACAAACAAGATAGTGACATCGCTCCTCCTTTACTAATCCATCTTCTATCACCTCACCAACACTACTTCTTCATCCCCTCTCTTTCCTCTTTCACCCCTGTCTCCCAATCAAGTTCTTAGCTTGGTGACCTCCGCCCGACCGACCACCTGCGCCCTTGACCCCGTCCGTCTCCCATTCTCAGGCTATTGCTCCTGACCTTCTGACCTTCCTCACCCATCTTATTAACAGCTCCCTCTCAACTGGCTGTTTCCCCAACTCTCTGAAGGAGGCGAGGGTCAACCCTCTCCTGAAGAAACCCACGCTCGACCCGTCTGAAGTCAGCAACTACAGACCGGTCTCTCTTCTTCCTTTTCTCTCCAAAACTCTGGAGCGAGCTATCTTGAGCCAAGTGTCCTCCTATCTCCACAGTAACAGCCTTCTTGACCCTCACCAGTCTGGATTCAAGGCCGGCCACTCGACAGAGACTGCCCTCCTTGCTGTCTCTGAGCAGCTTCACACTGCTAGAGCAGCCTCTCTCTCCTCTGTCCTTATCCTTCTAGACCTTTCTGCAGCATTTGACGTGAACCACCAGATCCTTATTTCATCTCTTCAGGACCTGGGGATCTCAGGCACTGCAGCTTTCTCTTCCTACCTTAACGACCGCACTTACGGGTAACTTGGAGAGGATCTGTGTCTGATCCTTGTCCTCTCACTACTGGGATTCCTCAAGGCTCCTACCTGGGTCCCCTGCTCTTCTCTCTGTACACAAATTCTCTCAGCTCTGTCATTCATTCGCATGGCTTCTCCTACCATAGCTATGCTGATGACACCCAACTGATCTTCTCGTTTCCACCGGCCGAAACACAGGTGGCGGCGCGAATCTCTGCCTGTCTGACCAACACCTCAGTGGATGTCTGCTCACCACCTGAAGATCAACCCTGACAAGACCGAGCTACTATTCCTTCCAGGGAAAGGCTCCCCCACCCATGACCTGACTGTCACCTTCAGCAGCTCTGTGTTGGCCCCTACCCTGACTGCCAGGAACCTCGGGGTGACACTCGACAGTCAACTCTCCCTGACAGCCAACATCGCTGCGACGATGCGTTCCTGTAGGTACATGCTGCACAACATCAGGAGAATATGGCCTCTTCTTACTCAGAAGGCGGCACAGGTTCTGGTCCAGGCTCTGGTCATTTCACGCCTTGACTACTGCAACTCCCTGCTGGCTGGTCTACCTGCTAAGGCCATCCGACCAGTGCAGCTCATCCAGAATGCAGCAGCTCGACTGGTCTTCAGCCTCCCGAAATTCACCCACACCACTCCTTGATCTCTTCACTGGTTACGGTGGCTGCTCGCATCCGCTTCAAAACACTGGTTCTGGCGTACCGTGCTCTGGGCGGATCGGGCCCGTCTACATCCGGGATATGGTCACACCATACACCCGGCACGTTAACTCCGCTCGGCAACAGCCAATCGACTTGTGCCTCCTGCACCTCGAGCTAATCACTCGAAATCCAGACTGTTTGCTGTCCTGGCTCCTCAGTGGTGGAGCAGGCTCCCGTGACATCAGGACAGCAGAAAGTCTCTACATCTTCCGCCTGAGACTGAAAACACATCTTTTCCGACTATCTGGATTAAAACACAGATTTGCATTTCAGTGGCACTTATTGTGGTGCGACTGAGTTGAGGAAGTGTTGCTTCCTGTGTTCTTGGTTTGTACTCTAGGTTGAATTGCACTTATTGTAAGTCACTTTGGATAAAAGCGTCTGCTAAATGACATGTAATGTAAAAGCAATCAACGTCACGGTACTAATGAGTTCAGGCTGCTCTTGTCACCATCGGCGTACACGTTTTCAGTTTTCAAGGGACCGGTCTCGCCATCACGCTCAGCCTGACCGTTGATGTGCTCTCGCAGACAAACACAGCGCATGCCTCCGCTTTCAAAATTAAATTTGATAGGCTATCGAAACCTGCTGACAGGGCAGAGTCCCCAGAGAAGTTCAAAATAAGTTTCTCAATTTCAATCGGCTCAGGCACCGAAATATCCGTTGCGTTTCGGTCCGGGTGGCACCGGTTGTGTAGGAACCGGTGCAACCGGCACCCCAATGTGGCACCCAACCCTAGTCACGAATGTTCTTCTGAAGCAGTCTGTTGAGCGTGCTCTACTGTCCCTGCAGCAGGTAGAGGAGAGGGTGGTCTAGGTTCTCATATGGACAACACTTTCTTCAGTGTCCTCACCAGCTGTGCCATCCTTTATACACGACCACTGCACATCAGAGAACTTGTGGAGATGGTCCGTCTAAAGTCGTCCTTTGCTGCTTCTACCACATCTGTATACAACCCATTGTTGATCTGCCTCATGTGCCACAGGAAAAGTTGCTGCCCTGACTGCATGACATGCAGCGGGTTCAAGCGAACTAGATACAAATTGAGTGAAGAGATGATTGCAGAAGTTCAAATTAGTTTATTCAGGAGTTTGAGCAGAGGTAAACACAATAGGCCCAGTGGAATCTGCAGTTGGTTGATGGAGTCCGTTCCTCTTTGTACTAGAAGAAAAATAAAAAGACAAAGTCAATCACCAACTGCATGTAGTTTCAGTTGATAAATGTTTCCCAGATGTCCCCTACCCCGTTTTCTCTCTTGTCTGTAGTTCATCTGGTGTGCAGGTTGAACACACTGGCCTCTGCATGAACCATCTGCTTCACTGGTCACAAATCTCTGCATCGCAGTGGACAAAGATCTGAAAACGGACAGAAGGGTTTATTACACAGGGCTACTATGAGATGTGGACAATGCACACTGCTCATCGTTACCTCGTTCTTCAGAACACGCCTCATCTTTAGTGAAGGTGAACATCTTCATAGAGAAGCGTTTGATGTGGGATGGGACTAAAACCCTGGCATCTCTCACAACAGGATGGAAAACTGTCACATAGCTGTCATCAGGACTCGCACAGCTGGGGAGGGATTGACAACATATTTGATTTATCACAAGTTTTGAGACCTTACCTAGCTTTATGCTACTCATTACCTGTCTACAATGATATCCCAGCTAGGCAGAGATGTCCGGTCTTCATCAAGTGTAGCCCAACAGTTCTCCAAGATGAGCTTCAAATTTGGGTCAGTAGCCTCAACCAGCTCTACCTCAAAATAGAGGCTGCCTCAGATATTTTACAACTGGATAATCTTCTGCTTGGTAGAAGAGCGTATGAATCTGGAGGAGAAGAGTCCCATTAGAAAGAGGCATTGTCCTGACTGGGTACCGTCTTGCAAAAACAAGGTTTGATAAAGTCAACTTTACCCTGGGCTAGCCTCATTTGAACCATCAGCTGTCCTGAGCCAATATCCGCGGTGGGTTCATATTGTCTTGGTTTTGAGCTGAAGCCAACAGTCTGAGTCTCGTTGACCACATAGTAGCAGGAAATGGTTTGTCTTGGAGAAAGGAGAAGAAAATACACTGAGGTGGACCTCACTAGAAAGTATATTTGATTAAAGATTGGACTAGTCCTCTACCTGTACTGAGGACCAACTGGTGATGGTCCTTTGTTGTAAGGCAAGGCAATCTCATTTCATACAGCATGTAGTGGTCAAAGAACTGAGGACAAAGGACGGAGGCATTAGCATTTTAACAATAGTGTAGGGAGATTTAAGGTGAACCAACACTTACTGTTCTTGTGGTTCCACATGACGCAACATTGAAAGAGAAATATGCAAAGCGATCACCACTGAATGCGGTTTGCATGACTGGTCCATTAGGGTCAGCCTACTTGGGACCATATTGGTCACAGAAGCCACCTTCACAGCCGTAGCAGTCATCGTTCCATTGGGTAGCACTCTGCGGGTAGAGGTAGTAAGGGTGAAGAACATGTCCTATAGTCCCATCAGCAGAAACCCTAAACATGTTTAAGTCTTACCGGTTGTTGTTAAGGGAAAGTTGCAGGATAAGAAGAGATCAGCGAGCACCCAGTCGTTACGGGCATGAAGCAGAAAGAAGTCAACGTGGGCTCTTAGTGAATCTGAGGTTATCAGCTGGTAGACAACGAGGGAAGTTATCAATGCAGAAGCTTCAAGGTGAGAGGTTACAGTGAAACATACCAAGGTCGCATCCTTGGCATTGTATGGAAGACTGACACTGAAGTGTGTGCCGTTTTCTTGGACCTGGTAGTGAGCCATCTCAGGTGTCAGCTGTTGTTGTCCAACCATTGCCTTGAAATTGTTGGCTTGACTCCGTATTTCACACTGATGTAAAACTGGTTCTGGTCACAGGTGCCAGTGATGGTTGGTAGCTCTAAAGCAGAGACAAGGTTGACCATAGAACTATCTTTAGCTTAAACTCTACGAGGTTGTGCAATGTTATATTTAAAATTAGACACCAAAGGTTTTGGTCAGTTAGCATCCCTATCACATCATTCAGTCATTACATTTCTCCCCACGCTGATGTGATTGTGAGCTAGATACAGTGAATAGTGAAAGTTCAATCTCACCAACATCTTGGAGGCATGCAACTCAATTGGGTGGGCAAATGGAGTTTCTTCAGGAAGGATGATAAACCCAAAGATCAGCGAGAGGAAGTAGGTTGTAATCAAGGGTTCAGGATTCTGCAGATGTAAACAACTCAGTTAAGTCATTGAAACCAATACAGAGCAAATAAGCGGGCACCAAGTGACATTTAGCATTTAATTTCACTTGCATCTTTCAGTACAATATCTGCATCAAAGGGCACTAAAACAGAGATGCTCTTGGTTCCATTGGCGTGGCGATGCTCCTGGACGGTAAGACCTCTGGCATTGCTCTCTTCAACAGTGAGCACACTGGTGAAGAAGGTGATGTTCCTCAGCACCACATCATGAAGAAGGGGCCCCAAGACAACGCTGAACACTCGGGCCTCTGGGACAGTATCTGAGGAACAGGACAAAGGCTATAAACCTTCCTTTATTAGCCTGAAGTTCTGTCATCTACCAGATAACGACTTACTTTCTTGGACGTGGGGAGCGTGAAGAATAAGAGGGGTGGTAATGGGGAACAAAACCTTGTATCTGGTATCATCTCGGGTGCCAGTGGTCCTCCACAGTACCTCGAGCATGGGCACAACAATGTAGGCAACGTGGTACTGGTAATCTGGGGCATGGCTCTGCAATTATTCATGACATTTTAATAAAATATGCAAAGAAAAGTGACCATGCATTTCTAAGCTAGAGGACTTCCCAACCGTGTAGTGACCATCAAGCTGAGCCCACTGGGATCTCAATGATGATGTGGAAATCTATGGCCGGACAGCGTGTATCCTCGTGCAGCCATCTGAGATCCACCAAGCCTCCTCCCGTTAATGCCCATGTGCATTCCTCTGATTTCCAAGCTGCCATCTTCCAGTGGTGTCATACGGCGAGGTACGTGCCAAGAGATTCGTTGTTGGTGAAGAGGACGCCACCTGTTAATGTAACACTGTTGACTCATCCATATGACAGACTTAAAAAACCATGTCAAGATTGCTCGAGACTTGCCTGTAGGACAAGCAGCTGCCAAGTCCACCACACCCAGACCATGTGGTGCCTTGTAGTAGGCTCTCACCCTGAAAACTTCCATGGAGACTCCATCCACCTAAGAGGTCAGGTTTATAGTTATGCTTCAAAGCCACCTTTTATGCAAACCACTTGATGGGTGTGTTCTTACTTCTTCTGAAGTGGTCTCTGCTGTATTGTAGGGGGATCGCATAACCAGACGGGTTGAGGTCACCATGGCACCATAACCAGCTTGTTCAGCCTCCCTCAGCACCATTGATACTGGTTCTGGTGTGTAAAATGTCAACTTCCAAATGCCATGTGCTGCCCCAGAGGCCTATAGGCAAGGGGAGAATTAATAATTTTCCTCTGTTGAATGAGATAATGGTGCAGGTTGAAAAGCAAGCCCAATGTAACAGGAATGTGTACACGTACATCAGGAATGATGTCGATCTCTTTAACATCTCGAGTCTGCCCCTTAGCTTCAGGAGTAGCAATGTGGTGGGACACCTAAAACAAATGGCTGCTTAATAGATTTTTAGAAACAAGTCGGTAGAGCTTTCAATATTAAGTGACCTACTTCCATGTAGTTCCTGTCACAGAGAATCTCTCTAGAGGCCCAGCGAGTGTAGCTGCAAGTCTGGCTCACATCATGGGTAACCACGTCTGATCCACTGGGGCCGTACATCCGGAGCCTTAAGCCAACATTAAAGGTTTGATCGTCCTACAAATGAAATGCATGAAACAAGAATTTGGCTTTAGGAAAGTCAAGAGCTTAAAATCCTGCAATTTTTTAAACAAAAATGGCTCCAATTAGTGTTCTCCAATTGGGGAAACATCTTTATTATTTTTATAGTGGCTAAAATATATAGGTTCAAACATTGGCCGTTTTAGATGGCCGCTGTATAAAACACATACACTACTGATAAGCTAAAATAAATGCTGGTAAAAAGTTAAATTCTTAGGTCATTAATGCAACAAATGTGCAAACATGTTTCTCACAGGCAACTCGTAACTAAATGTCCTTAAATAAAGTAAACGCAAACACACCTTATTGTCCACGTAGCAGCCCAGCAGAGACGAGTAGATTCTGGTGTTACCCCACGGGTCGGACTCCATGCTGTAGCCACACTGAGCAGCCAAGTTGGGTGTTATCACAATGTGCTGGGTGCCATCTGGGGGGGGGAATAAAGACGAGCATGACAGGACACCTCTCTCCTAGTGTTACCCAACCATGCTTATTAGCAGACTGCATGCTTACTGATGGCCTCCACCTCAAGCGCATTCCCCACTGCTAGGGCCTTGTCCAATGACAGCCTCATTAGATTACCGCAGTCTGAATGCAAGCCACTGCCTGTTAAAAGAAAGGCTTGTGAGGCAGTACACTTTCTGGAACAATGGCAAAGCCATTTAGTTTAAAGTCAGGCTTACTTGACGGTAAATTGACCTTCATATTTGGCCTTGCTTGAGCCAAGAGGATTACTGCAGCCATCAAGTTCCATAACAGCCTTAAAGTAAAACACATCATTTAGAGACATTAAGTGGGCAGCTAGCAGTCATTAAACAAAGAAAGTAAAGTAACTCACATGTTCCCAAGTCTCCACATCTTGCAGTCTGAGAGCAGCCAAACAAAGAACTAGAGGAATCCAAACACTAGCAGCGCTTGGCACTGAACACCCAGCACACCTGATAACAGACCAACTCTGAAGAGAAGTGACTGACTGCTTGCTGATACATCGCCAGCTGTTTTATACATCAGTTAATTACAATACACATGTGAGACATCACCAGCTGTTTCAAAAGGACCTGTAACAGGTGATCTTCCATCCTGTGGGTGGACTCCAGTCTCTATTGGGAGAGAGGACACAAAAGGGAGGACATAAAGGGAGTGAAGTTTGAAGGGAAGTCAACAAATGAAAGAAGTTCTGGAAAACTGTTCTGATAAAGGAAATAGAGTGGTTTACCGGAAGGTGATGGGAAATTTAAGTAAACCCTTAAATTCAGAAAGGAAGATGTGTGCATATCGGTCTTAGCTCGATAGCTTTTACTAGGAAGTGAGTGACAAAAGATTGGAGAGGTGGAAATGGTAAAAGTCCTGACGGATGGAAACTTTTTTACACTATATTATCTGGAAGAACCGAAACAAAGCGATGCTAATATAAAGTATATGTAAGGAAATGATAAGTGAGAAAAGAGTGTTTGGTGAGAATTGAGTTACGTTGTGTGATAACAGGTATTGCAGTCGATGAAGATCTAAAAATCCAACAGAGTATGAGTGGGGAGAAGTGAGATGAAGAGATTGATAAGAACAGTTCATGGTGAAGGGTTGAACATTACGTTAGATAGCGGTTAGCTACATTTAAGGTATGGTTTTCTGCAGTTCAAAGGTCGCTATGTCTATCTGGCATCCTTGTAACTCATATCTGGGAGTGAGATGTGGTGGCGCTTTAAGTCATCTTTGCCTAATATAAAACAATGCACACATATAACACACTTTCCTCTATATGTTGTAGGCACACAATACAATACAATACATTTTATCTTGCATAGGTAGGACAGACTCACTGTGACCAATTGGAAGAATGGGTAACAATGGGTTTTCCTGAGAAACAGTATTAGCCTAGAACGGGTGGCCAGTCAGGAGACAGTCAGAGACTAATTTTCTCAATCAGCGTACTTGTGTGCTTTCCTCTACTTGTGTTCCAGTGACTGTGAAAGCGTCAAAGCGTCAGTCAGTCGCAGCCAGTGCATGTTTCAATTCAAAGTTTGCTTCTCATAAGCACGGTCAAAACACCCGGATGTGACTTGATCTTGGTCCTCCCACTTTCGGAGGATGCATCAGAGGAGACTTGTGCGTACTCTGGCCTGCATATATCAGAATGCATTTCACCAGCAACGGAAACAATAAGCGGAGGTGAAAATAAACTACTGACAGTTGACTTTTTCTAAATACTACTGTTGTTGAGTCACGGAATGTAATTTTACGATGTTTTCAGGCGTTAAATTAGTAGTTTAAAAATCAAATCTGTGGTCGGTTTGTTATGATTCAGCCCTATTAAAGATCTACGCCCGTAGATTTGAGGTTGTGCTCATGGGACCACTGAGCTCTGCAGCGCGGTCTGTGTATGGCCATTGAAACAGCCTGATGTCGGCAGGACTTTTAAAATGTTCCGCTGGCTCTAGCGTCTCCGTGAGGTTAACATGAGATATAATTGGTTTGGAGGATCTAACGAGCACAAAGAGCTTATTATTTATTCACGATAACGTTACATCAGTTTGACTGAGGTTAAGATTCAATTCAGTTCAATTCAGTTTATTTGTATAGCCTAATTTCACAAATATACAAATTTGTCTCGGAGTGCTTTACAATCTGTACATAGACATCCCCCCAAAACCTCACGCCGGACATCGACCAGGACCAGGAAAACTCCCCAAATAACCCTTCAGGGAAAAAACGGGAAGAACCTTTCAGGAGAGCAACAGAGGAGGATCCCTCTCCAGGATGGACAGAACAATAGATGTCATGTACAGAAGGACAGATTTAAGTTAAAATACATTCAATGACTTAATTCATAACTTTATATTTTAATTACATTTAACATTGAACTCATGGTGTATTTTACTTTTGACGAATTGTTTGCAATTACATGTGTAATATAACTATATATTAGGGCTGTGAAACGATTAAAATTTTAATCAGGTTAATCACAGGTTTCTGTGGATTAATCATGATTAATCACATATTACCGATATTATGGTATATTTTTGTGAGAACAAAAGATTTATGACAAAGAAGGATATATACATTTATACATTCTTTTTTTATCATAAAAAACAAACAATGGTGATGCAACTCAGCAGTTATTTAGCAGTTCTCTTCCATATGGAACATTAATATATCTTCATCCGAAACAGAATGTTTAAACAGAACATTTTCTTTTTTTGTCAACCATTAACAACACCATTAAAGGCCCTCTAGCTCGTCTTCCTTTAGCAGCTGCTGAGGCAAACTAACTTTGTGGGTTTTCTTCATGAACTGGGGCGATGATTAAATGAAGGGACAGGCGACCCGTCTGCATTAGGCGGAAATAGTTCAGATTGAATCGGTATATTGGAAGCTCACTCTGCGCATGCTTTCAATGCGTTAAAAAAACAACCTAATTAATCCTGTAATTTAATTATTACGCGTGAACGCGTTATTTTTCACAACACTATATATACATACAAATATATATATATATGTATGTATATAACATATTTATTATATATACATATTTATATATAATCTAAATATGTATAAACAAAATAAATATGTTTTTATTTTGTACACAATATTAATACAATTATAGGTGTATGATTATTTTATTATTAATTGTGTGTATATAGATAAATATATATATATATACACATACATCATTCAAAATAAAATAATTATATTTAAAGAATAATGAAAAAAGCAGGGTTGTCATATTTTTTTTAGACTGTAAAAAATAATTTACAGTGAATAATTAGGTAAACTCAGGAGCAAGAACAGCTGATGTGGTGGCGTCATCAAGTAAGCTGCTGTTCCAATCGCAGAAAGACCGTCTCCGTTCTCCGTCCTCCAGTCTGGACTCCCAAGTCCAGACTCAAAAAGCCTACAAGTCTGTACTCGTGTACTTTGAATTGAAAGCGCCGAAGAGACAAATTTTTACTGTGTTGCGAAGAGCCACATGATGCGCTGCACACAGACACAAAAACACAGACACACACTCAGTTCAACCAAGTCCACAAACAATAATATATTTTACAATAGCGCTTTTGACTATGCATGTTGCTTAGTGGGACTTCCTGCATTCTTTGCCTTGAACAATCCTCTTCAATATGGCTTGATTCCGTTGTTGTCACTGGAAGCAATTCTTTCACATGGGCGTCAGTCAGAACAGGTCGATGCTTTGGTTTCACGTGTTTCAGGAAACACCTTACCTTTGCGCGATTTTGGCGAATTAATGTCTGCGAACCCCTCCGTAGAAACGACCCCGCTCGACATTCGGCTGTGGTATTTCTGCGTTTGTGGCGTGCATAAGTTTATTTTCATCTACCGCCCACATGCGCGTTTGGCTAGAAAATACGCTCCTTGAACTCATCGGGAAGGCGAACACCAACATAAAAACCCACAAACCGATATGAGCGTAGGCCGCATGGCCTAGAACAATTGGATCGTTTGTTTTCCAATGCCGGTTGCTAAGCGGGTACTTTTAAAGCGATATCGGTGCCTGAACCGATACATTAAAAAGAAACAGGACATTAAAACCTCTTGACCATATTACCTGTAAAAGCCGTTATCATGGCCGCACTGACAACCTGATAGTCAAACTCGTAGCTAGCTACCAGCTACAAGCCAGCTTAAACATGGTTATAATGGCTCTAATTTATTGGCCTACTTTTATGAATGAAAGACTTGCAATCAACATCACGGTACTAATGAGTTCAGGCTGCTCTTGTCATCATCGGTATACACGTTTTCAGGGGGACAGGTGACGGTATCTCCATCTCGCTCAGCCTGACTGCTGATGTACTCACGCAGACAAACAAGGATCATGCCTCCGCTTTAAAAGATAAATATGATCGGCTATCTTAACCTGCTGACAGGGCGGAGTCACCAGAGATGTTCAAAATAAGTTTCTCAATTTCAATCGGCTCAGGCACTCGAAAGGCACCGAAATGTGCGTGGCGTTTGGTCCGGGTGGCACCAGTTGTATGAGAACGGTGGCACCCAACCCTAATCAAGAATGTTCTGCTGAAGCAGTCTGTTGAGAACGTACGCTACTGTTCCTGCAGCAGGAGGAGAGGGTGGTCAGGGTTCTCATATGGACAATACTTTCTTCAGTGTCCTCACCACCTGTGCCATCCTTTAGACACATCAGAGAACTTGTGGAGATGGTCCGTCTAAAGTCGTCGTCCTGCTTCTACACATCTGTATACAACCATTGTTGATCTGCCTCATGTGCCACAGTAAAGTTGCCCTGATTGCATGACATGCAGCACCAGGGTTCAAACGAAATAGATACAAGTTGAGTGAAGAGATGATTGCAGAACTTTTAAATTAGTTTATTCAGGAGTTTGACCAGAGGTGAACACAATAGGCCCAGAGGAGATTTGCCTTTGGTTGATGAGTCCGTTCCTCTTTGTACTAGAAGAAAAAAAAGACAAAGTTGATCACCAACTGCATGTAGTTTGTTGACAAATGTTTCCCATATGTCCCGTACCCCGTTTTCTCTCTCGTCTGTAGTTCATCTGGTGTGCAGGTTCAACACTGGCCTCGGCATGAACCATCTGCTTGCCGATGGGTAGCAAATCTCTGCATCGCCATGATGGACAAAGATCTGAAGACGGACAGAAGGGTTTATTACACAGGGCTACTATGAGGTGTGGACCAAATGCACACTGCTCATCGTTACCTCGTTCTTCAGAACCGCCTCATCTTTAGTAAAGGTGAACATCTTCATAGAGAAGCGTTTGATGTGGGATGGGACTAAAACCCTGGCATCTCTCACAACAGGATGGAAAACTGTCACATAGCTGTCATCAGGATTCGCACAGCTGGGGAGGGATTGACAACATATTTGATTTATCACAAGTTTTGAGACCTTACCTAGCTTTATGCTACTCATTACCTGTCTACAATGATATCCCAGCTAGGCAGAGATGTCCGGTCTTCATCAAGTGTAGCCCAACAGTTTTCCAAGATGAGCTCCAAATTTGGGTCAGTAGCCTCAACCAGCTCTACCTCAAAATAGAGAGGCTGCCTCAGATATTTTACAACTGGATAATCTTCTGCTTGGTAGAAGGCGTGTCACGATGAATCTGGAGGAGAAAGTCCCATTAGAAAAGGCATTGTCCTGACTGGGTACAGTCTTGCAAAAACAAGGTTTTGATGAAGTCAACTTTACTGGGCTAGCCTCATTTTGAACCATCAGCTGTCCTGAGCCGATCTCCGTGGTGGGTTCATAGAGTCTGTTTTGAGCTGAAGCCAACAGTCCGGCGTCGTTGACCACATAGTAGCAGGAAATGGTTTGTCTTGGAGAAAAGAAATACACTGGTGGACCTCAGTATAAAGTATATTCGATTAAAAGATGGACGAGTCCCTCTACCTGTACAGAGGACCAACTGGTGATGCTCCTTTGTTGTAAAGGCAAGGCAATCTCATTTTCATACAGCATGTAGTGGTCAAAGAACTGAGGCCAAAAGGACGGAGGCATTAGCATTTAACAATAGTGTGGAGATTTAAGGGTGAACCAACACTTACTGTTCTTGTGGTTCCATGACGCCTTAACATTGAAAGAGAAATATGCAAAGCGATCACCACTGAATGCCGGTTTGCAAGACTGGTCCATTAGGGTCCAGCCTACTTGGGACCATATTGGTCACAGAAGCCACCTTCACAGCCGTAGCCGTCATGTCGTTCCATTGGGAGCACTCTGCGAGTAGAGGTAGTAAGGGTGAAGAACACGTCCTATAGTCCATCAGCAGAAACCCTAAACATGTTTAAGTCTTACGGTTGTTGTCAAGGGAAAGTTGCAGGATAAGAAGAGATCAGCGAGCACCCAGTCGTTACGGCTATGCAGCAGAAAGAAGTCAACGTGGGCTCTTAGTGAGTCTGAGGGTTATCAGCTGGAAGACAAAGAGGAAGTTATCCAATGCAGAAGCTTCAAGGTGAGAGGTTACAGTGAAACATACCTCGAAGGTGCATCCTTGGCATTGTATGGAAGACTGACGCTGAAGTGTGTGCCGTTTTTCTTGGAACTGGTAGTGAGCCATCTCTGGTGTCAGCTGTTGATGTCAACCATTGCCTTGAAATTGTTGCCTTGACTCCGTATTTCACACTGATGTCAAACTGGTTCTGGTCACATGTGCCAGTGATGGTGGGTAGCTCTAAAAGCAGACACAAGGTTGACCATTGGACTATCTTTAGCTAAAACTATAGGTTGTGTAATGTCATATTTAAAAGGAGACACCCAAGGTTTTTGGTCAGTTGGTATCCATATCACATCTTTCAGTCAACTGACAGATAAAGATAACCTCTCTCCTCCGGCACCAATAATGTTACATTTAAAACATGTACATTTGAAAAGTACCTGGGAAATTTCATGGCCATATAGCTTAAATTTCTCCCCACGCGACGCCATTGTGAGCTAGATAAAGTAAACAGTGAAAAGTTCAATCTCACCAACATCTTGCAGAGACGCCTGCAACTCGACTGGGTGGGCAAATGGAGTTTCTTCAGGAAGGATGATAAACCCAAAGATCAGAGAGAGGAAGTAGGTTGTAACCAAGGGTTCAGGATTCTGCAGATGTAAACAACTCAGTTATGTCACTGAAACCAATACAGAGCAAATAAGCGGGCGCCAAGTGACATTTAGCATCTAATTTCACTTGCATCTTTCAGGACAATATCTGCATCGAAGGGCACTAAAACAGAGATGCTCTTGGTTCCATTGGAGTGGCGATGCTCCTGGATGGTAAATCCTCTGGCATTGCTCTCTTCGACAGTGAGCACGCTGGTGAAGAAGGTGATGTTCCTCAGCACCACATCATGAAGAAGGGGCCCCAAGACAACGCTGAGGCGAGTCTCTGGGACAGTATCTGAGGAAGAGGAAAAGGGCTATAAACCTTCCTTTATTAGCCTGAAGTTGTCGGCTTCCAGATAATGACTTACTTTCTTGGACGTGGGGAGCTTGAAGAATAAGAGGGGTGGTAATGGGGAACAACACCTTGTATCTGGTATCATCTCGGGTGACCGTGGTCCTCCACAGTACCTCAAGCATGGGCTCCACAATGTAGGCGACGTGGTACTGGTAATCTGGGGCATGGCTCTGCAATTATTCATGACATTTTAATAAAATATGCAAAGAAAAGTAACCCTTTCATTTCTAAGATAGAGGACTTCCCAACCTTGTAGTGACCATCAGGCGAGCCCACTGGGATCTCAATGATGATGTGGAAATCTGTGGCGGACAGCGTGTACCCTCGTGCAGCCATCTGAGATCCATCAAGCCTCCTTCCGTTAATGCCCATGTGCATTTCTCAGATTTCAAAGCTGGCATCTACCAGTGGTGTAATACGCAGATACGTGCCAAGAGACTACGTTGTTGGTGAAGAGGACGCCACCTGTTAATGATAACCCAACTGTTGACTCATCCATATGACAGACTTAAGGAAAACCATGTCACACAGATTGCTCGAGACTTGCCTGTGGGACAAGCAGCTGCCAAGTCCACCACACCCAGACCATGTGGTGCCTTGTAGTAGGCTCTCACCCTGAAAACTTCCATGGAGACTCCATCCACCTAAGAGATGTTGGTTTATTGTTGCGCTTCTATGGCCAACTTTTATGCAAACCACTTGATGGGTCTGTTGCTTACTTCTTCTGAAGTGGTCTCTGCTGTATTGTAGGGGGATCGCATAACCAGACGGGTTGAGGTCACCATGGCACCATAACCAGCTTGTTCAGCCTCCTTCAGCACCATTGATACTGGTTCTGGGGTGTAAAATGTCAACTTCCAGATGCCATGTGATTCCCCAGAGGCCTATAGGCAAGGGGAGAATTAATCATTTCCTCTGTTGAATGAGAAAAGAGTCCAGGTTGAAAAGCAAGCCTACTGTAACAGGAATGTATACACATACATCAGGAATGACGTCGATCTCTTTAACATCTCGAGTCTGCCCTTTAGCTTCAGGAGTAGCAATGTGGTGGGACACCTAAAAGAAATGGTGGCTTAATAGATTGTTAGAAACAAGTCGGTAGAGCTTCCAATATTAAGTGACCTACTTCCATGTAGTTCCTGTCACAGAGAATCTCTCTAGAGGCCCAGCGCGTGTAGCTGCAAGTCTGGCTCACATCATGGGTAACCACGTCTGATCCACTGGGGCCGTACATCCGGAGCCTTAAGCCAACATTAAAGGTCTGATCGTCCTACACATGAAACAAGAATTTGGCTTTAGGAGAGTCACGAGCTTAAAATCCTGCAATTTTGAAAGCAAAAATGGCTCCAATTAGTGTTCTCCAACTGGGGAAACATGATTATTTTTATAGTGGCTAAAATATATAAGGTCAAACACTGGCCGTTTTAGATGGCCGCTGTATAAAACACATACAAGACTGATGATCTAAAATAAATGCTCGTAAAAAGTTCAATTCTTAAGTCATTAATGCAACAAATGTGCAAACATGTTTCTCACAGGCAACTCATAAATAAATGTCCTCAAATAAAGTAAATTCAAATATACCTTATTGTCCACGTAGCAGCCCAGCAGAGACGAGTAGATTCTGGTGTTACCCCACGGGTCGGACTCCATGCTGTAGCCACACTGAGCAGCCAAGTTGGGTGTTATCACAATGTGCTGGGTGCCATCTAGGGGGGGAATAAAGACGAGCATGACAGGACACCTCTCTCCTAGTGTTCACCAACCATGCTTATTAGCAGACTGCATACTTACTGATGGCCTCCACCTCAAGCGCATTCCCCACTGCTAGGGCCTTGTCCAATGACAGCCTCATTAGATTACCCACGCAGTCTGAATGCAAGCCACTGCCTGTGAAAAGTAAAGGCTTGTGAGGAGCAGTACACTTTCTGGAACAATGGCAAAGCCATTTAGTTTAAAGTCAGGCTTACTTGACTGTGAATTGACCTTCATATTTGGCCTTGCTTGAGCCAAGAGGATTACTGCAGCCATCAAGTTCCATAACAACCTTAAAGTAAAACACAACATTTAGAGACATTTAGTGTGCAGCAATCAGTCATTAAACAAAGAAAGTAAAGTAACTCACATGTTCCCAAGTCTCCACATCTTGCAGTCTGAGAGCAGCCAAACAAAAGAACTAGAGGAATCCAATCACTAGCTGAGCTTGGCACTGAACACCCAGCACACCTGATAACAGACCAACTCTGAAGAGAAGTGACTGACTGCTTGCTGATACATCGCCAGCTGTTTTATACATCAGTTAATTACAATACACATGTGAGACATCACCAGCTGTTTCAAAAAGGACCTGTAACAGGTGATCTTCCATCCTGTGGGTGGACTCCAGTCTCTATGGGAGAGGAGGACACAAAAGGGAGAGGACAGCAAAGGGAGTGAAGTTTGAAGGGAAGTCAACAAATGAAGAGAAGTTTGGGAGAAAGCTGTTCTGATAAAGGAAATAGAGTGGTTTACCGGAAGGTGATGAGGGGGAATTTAAAGTAAACCCTTAAATTCAGAAAGGAAGATGAGCATGTCGGTCTTAGCTCGATAGCCCTGACTAGGGAAGTGACAAAAAAGATCGGAGACGTGGAAATGGCAAAAGTCCTGAGGGATGAAAACTTGTTTACACTATATTAATACGGAAGAACCGAAAAACAAAGCAATGCTAATAGACAGTATATGTAAGAGCATTTTAAGTGAGAAAAGAGTGTTGGGTGAGAATTGAGTTACACGGTGTGTGATAACAGGTATTGCAGTCGATGAAGATCTCTAAAAAATCCAACAGAGTTTGAGTGGGGGAGAAGTGAGATGAAGAGATTGATAAGAACAGTTCATGGTGAAGGGGTTGAGCTAACATTACGTTAGATAGCGGTTAGCTACATTTAAGGTATGGTTTTCTGCAGTTCAAAGGTCGCTATGTCTATCTACGTCTGGCATCCTTGTAACTCATATCTGGGAGTGAGATGTGTGTGCGCTTTAAGCAGTGGTGTATAGTAACGAAGTAGAAGTACTTCGTTACTTTACTTAAGTCGTTTTTTTGGGTATCTGTACTTTATTTTACTACTTATATTTCTGTTTACTTTTACTTCACTACATTTTGCAATGAAAACTTGTACTTTTACTCCGATACATTTCCCCTGAAACGGTATCGTTACTCGTTACTACGGAAAAAAATAATCATGAGACAAACATCGGGCACTGTTGTGGAACACACCGCAGCGCACCTGAACGCAGCACGAACACCAGGTTGGGCATCAGTGGTCCTTGCCTCGTGTTTTCTCTCCCCAGTGATGCCCAGGATGCGAGCGAGCGACTACTACAGATACGACTCATTTCATGTGGAGCAGCAATGGAAGCTACTCGAACAACCACGGGGACCAAGATCAACGTCTGTGGCCATATTTGGGCGAACTCTTTTCTTTTGTCGGAGTGAAAGTTCCTTCCTACGGATGAAGTGCCTCTTATGCCGACCGAAAGCTACGGAGATATTGGCCTTCAACAACTCACTATCCAACCTCAGGAAACGCATTGAGGTAAATTAAGATTAATCCATGAGCATAAACATTAATGTTTAGTTTTGATAATCATAAACCTGTTAACATATCTAGCAGTGTTGTCCTCAGTGGCTCAAATTTTCTCTATGCAGGAAAAACCCTGACACCCACATAAAAAAAACCCATAAACTTCAATATGAACGTAACAGCCGCATGGCCTAGTACAATTGGATCGTTTGCGTTTTTCCCCCCCGATACTTTAAAAAAAAGGAGCACGAGGACATTAAAAACCTCTTCGGCCATATTACCTGTAAAAGCCGTTATCATGGCCGCCAGTGGTGTATAGTAACGAAGTAGAAGTACTTCGTTACTTTACTTAAGTAGTTTTTTTGGGTATCTGTACTTTATTTTACTACTTATATTTCTGTTTACTTTTACTTTTACTTCACTACATTTTGCAATGAAAACTTGTACTTTTACTCCGATACATTTCCCCTGAAACAGTATCGTTACTCGTTACTACGGAAAAAAATAATCATGAGTTTAAACATCGGGGACTGTTGTGGAACACACCGCAGCGCACCTGAACGCAGCACGAACACCAGGTTGGGGATCAGTGGTCCTTGCCGCGTGTTTTCTCTTCCCAGTGATGCCCAGGATGCGAGCGAGCGGCTACAGAGACGACTCATTTAATGTGGAGCAGCAATGGAAGCTACTCTAACAACCACGGGGACCAAGATCAACGTCCGTGGCCATATTTGGGCGAACTCTTTTCTTTTGTCGGAGTGAAAGTTTCTTCCAACCGGATGAAGTGCCTCTTATGCCGACCGAAAGCTACGGAGATACTGGCCTTCAACAACTCACTATCCAACCTCAGGAAACACATTGAGGTAAATTAAGATTAATCCCATGAGCATAGCGTTAATGTTTAGTTTTGATAATCATCATAAACCTGTTAAGATATCTAGCAGTGTTGTCCTTAGGATTGGAGTAAGTTATATCTTTGGCAGAAGGGGGGAAGCCGGTGTCTGATTGTTCTACACATGTTGTACGTTAGGCTAACGTTCACTCGCTATCGTCAATTAAATGAGACAATTAGCGTGAGTGGAGCAGACGGATCTCTAGCGAGTTAATGAGCTGAAGAAGTGTTGACAGTTGTGAGAATTTGTTGATTTGAGTCGTCTTAGCTATAATATAATGCTAATCATTACAGCATTATTATTATTATCATTATTTGTATTAATATTATAAGAGTGACGGTCCAGTAATATCGACGATATTGATTTTGGACTGTTGTGTTTAACTATAGAGATACAAGTACATATTCACAAATCAACTCTGGATGCACGGACAGTGCATGAAACTAAATGTATAAACCTCAAATTAAAACAAACTATTTAGTACAAAACTGTTGGTTGGGGTCATGACATGTTAGGAAGTGTTATTAATTCTATCATGTCTATAATACTCTCACTTTATTTCAGGAATGGACTACATCAAGCAGCACATGTAAGAACCCTCCCTGCAGCTAGGTGATGCCACCAGGTCCAGTTCATCTGATGAAGAGGACTTCTTCGTCATCTCAAGCCCGTGACAGCAGCAAACAGCTGGATGGAGACGTGGATCAGTTGACTTGCTGAAATGCTTCCCAACTGTGTGCTGCTGTCTGTGAAGCTAGACACACTCTACCTGCACCAGGGCCTGTGAAGCTAGACACACTCTACCTGCACCATCAGGGCCTGTGAAGCTAGACACACTCTACCTGCATCAGGGCCTGTGAAGCTAGACACACTACCTGCACCATGTGAACGGCTCTTCAGCATCGCAGGACTCGTCTTGTCCAAGAAGAGCGACACTGAAATCTCTCCATTTTGAAAATCAACTTCTTTTGAAGATGAACAATACATTTTTCACTTTAAAGTGATGATTTTGGTTGTTACTTTTGGTTCTGCTTTTTTCTGTGTTAATCGTGTTTTTATATTTTAGTAATTTCATAGTATTCATATATTGCTAAGTTCATACTCCTTGTTCATGGCAGCCACAGCACCCAAACAAATAAACTTCATCATTCTCAAAATTCTGACCTTGTTTTTTTTATTAACAGCATTTACTTTTACTTTCAATACTTAAGTACATTTAATATCAGAAAATTACTTTTGATACTTAAGTACAAAAAAAATCAGATACTTTAATACTTTTACTCAAGTAGTATTCTCATAGTTGACTTTTACTTGAGTAATTTTCCAGTCAAGTATCTTTACTTTTACTCAAGTATGACTTTTGGGTACTTTATACACCACTGATGGCCGCACTGACAAACAACAGATATCAGACTGTCAAACTCGTAGCTAGCTACCAGCTACGAGCTAGCTTAAACATGGTTATAATGGCTCCAATTTATTATTTGTTGGCCTACTTTTATGAATGCAAGACTTGCAATCAACGTCACGGTACTAATCTGAGTTCAGGCTGCTCTTGTCACCATCGGTATACAACCCATTGTTGATCTGCCTCATGTGCCACAGTAAAAGTTGCTGCCCTGAATGTATGACATGCAATGCAGGGTTCAAACAAAATAGATACAAATTGAGTGAAGAGCTTCAAATTAGTTTATTCAGGAGTTTGACCAGAGGTTAACACAATAGGCCCAGAGGAGATTTGCCTTTGGTTGATGGAGTCCGTTCCTCTTTGTACTAGAAGCAAAAAAAAAAAAGACAAAGTCGATCACCAACTGCATGTAGTTTGTTGACAAATGTTTCCCATATGTCCCGTACCCCGTTTTCTCTCTCGTCTGTAGTTCATCTGGTGTGCAGGTTCAGCACACTGGCCTCGGCATGAACCATCTGCTTGCCTATGCGAGTCACAAATCTCTGCATCGCAGTGGACAAAGATCTGTAGCCGGACAGAAGGGTTTATTACACAGGGCTACTATGAGGTGTGGACAATGCACACTGCTCATACGTTACCTCGTTCTTCAGAACCGCCTCATCTTTAGTGAAGGTGAACATCTTCATAGAGAAGCGTTTGATGTGGGATGGGACTAAAACACTGGCATCTCACAACAGGATGGAAAATTGTCACATAGCTGTCATCAGGATTCGCACAGCTGGGGAGGGATTGACAACATATTTGATTCATCACATGTTTTGAGACCTTACCTAGCTTTATGCTACTCATTACCTGTCTACAATGATATCCCAGCTAGGCAGAGATGTCCGGTCTTCATCAAGTGTAGCCCAACAGTTCTCCAAGATGAGCTCCAAATTTGGGTCAGTAGCCTCAACCAGCTCCACCTCAAAATAGAGAGGCTGCCTCAGATATTTTACAACTGGATAATCTTCTGCTTGGTAGAACGGCGTGTACGATGAATCTGGAGGAGAAGAGTCCCATTAGAAAGAGGCATTGTCCTGACTGGGTACCATCTCGCAAAAACAAGGTTTTGATGAAGTCAACTTTACCCTGGGCTAGCCTCATTTGAACCATCAGCTGTCCTGAGCCGATATCCGCGGTGGGTTCATAGAGTCTTGGTTTTGAGCTGAAGCCAACAGTCTGAGTCTCGTTGACCACATAGTAGCAGGAAATGGTTTGTCTTGGAGAAAAGGAAATACACTGAGGTGGACCTCACTAGAAAGGATATTCGATTAAAAGATTGGACGAGTCCCTCTACCTGTACTGAGGACCAACTGGTGATGGTCCTTTGTTGTAAGGCAAGGCAATCTCATTTTCATACAGCATGTAGTGGTCAAAGAACTGAGGACAAAAGGATGGAGGCATTAGCATTTAACAATAGTGTGGAGATTTAAGGTGAACCAACACTTACTGTTCTTGTGGTTCCACAGGACGCAACAGTGAAAGAGAAATATGCAAAGCGATCACCACTGAATGCCGGTTTGCAAGACTGGTCCATTAGGGTCAGCCTACTGGGACCATATTGGTCACAGAAGCCACCTTCACAGCCGTGATCATCGTTCCATTGGGGTAGCACTCTGCGGGTAGAGGTAGTAAGGGTGAAGAACACGTCCTATAGTCCCATCAGCAGAAACCCTCAACATGTTTAAGTCTTACCGGTTGTTGTTAAGGGAAAGTTGCAGGACAAGAAGAGATCATGAGCACCCAGTCGTTCTGGGCATGAAGCAGAAAAGAAGTCAACGTGGGCTCTTAGTGAATCTGAGGTTATCAGCTGGAAGACAAAGAGGGCGTTATCAATGCAGAAGCTTCAAGGTGAGAGGTTACAGTGAAACATACCTCGAAGGTCGCATCCTTGGCATTGTATGGAAGACTGCGCTGAAGTGGGTGCCGTTTTCTTGGAACTGGTAGTGAGCCATCTCAGGTGTCAGCTGTTGTTGTCCAACCATTGCCTTGAAATTGTTGCCTTGACTCCCATATTTCACACTGATGTAAAACTGGTTCTGGTCACAGGTGCCAGTGATGGTTGGTAGCTCTAAAAGCAGAGACAAGGTTGACCATTGGACTATCTTTAGCATAAACTCTACGAGGTTGTGTAATGTCATATTTAAAAGGAGACACCCAAGGTTTTTGGTCAGTTGGCATCCATATCACATCTTTCAGTTGTTAAATTTCTCCCCACGCGACACAATTGTGAGCTAGATACAGTAAACAGTGAAAAGTTCAATCTCACCAACATCTTGCAGAGACACCTGCAACTCGACTGGGTGGGCAAATGGAGTTTCTTCAGGAAGGATGATAAACCCAAAGATCAGGGAGAGGAAGTAGGTTGTAACCAAGGGTTCAGGATTCTGCAGACGTAAACGACCCAGTTATGTCACTGAAACCAATACAGAGCAAATAAGCTGGCACAAAGTGACATTTAGCATCTATAATTTCACTTGCATCTTTCAGGACAATGTCTGCATCAAAGGGCACTAAAACAGAGATGCTCTTGGTTCCATTGGCGTGGCGATGCTCCTGGACGGTAAGACCTCTGGCATTGCTCTCTTCAACAGTGAGCACACTGGTGAAGAAGGTGATGTTCCTCAGCACCACATCATGAAGAAGGGCCCCAAGACAACGCTGAAAAAGGCGAGCCTCTGGGACAGTATCTGAGGAATAGGACAAAGGCTATAAACCTTCCTTTATTAGCCTGAAGTTCTGTCATTTACCAGATAATGACTTACTTTCTTGGACGTGGGAGCTTGAAGAATAAGAGGGTGGTAATGAGAACAACACCTTGTATCTGGTATCATCTCGGCTGACAGTGGTCCTCCACAGTACCTCGAGCATGGGCTCCACAATGTAGGTGATGTGGTACTGGTAATCTGGGGCATGGCTCTGCAATTATTAATCACATTTTAATATGCAAAGAAAAGTCACTTTAATTTCTAAGCTAGAGGACTTTAACCTTGTAGTGACCATCAGGCGAGCCCACTGGGATCTCAATGATGATGTGGAAATCTGTGGCGGACAGCGTGTACCTCGTGCAGCCATCTGAGATCCATCAAGCCTCCTTCCGTTAATGCCCATGTGCATTTCTCGGATTTCAAAGCTGCCATCTACCAGTGGTGTCATACGCGAGGTTGCGTGCCAAGAGATTACGTTGTTGGTGAAGAGGACGCCACCTGTTAATGATAACCCAACTGTTGACTCCTCCATATGACAGACTTAAGAAAACCATGTCACACAGATTGCTCGAGACTTGCCTGTGGGACAAGCAGCTGCCAAGTCCACCACACCCAGACCATGTGGTGCCTTGTAGTAGGCTCTCACCCTGAACACTTCCATGGAGACTCCATCCACCTAAGAGATGTTGGTTTATTGTTGCGCTTCTATGGCCAACTTTTATGCAAACCACTTTGTGTGTTGCTTACCTCTTCTGAAGTGGTCTCTGCTGTATTGTAGGGCGATCGCATAACCAGACGGGTTGAGGTCACCATGGCACCATAACCGGCTTGTTCAGCCTCCCTCAGCACCATTGACACTGGTTCTGGCGTGTAAAATGTCAACTTCCAGATGCCATGTGCTGCCCCAGAGGCCTATAGGCAAAGGGAGAATTAATAATGTCCTCTATTGAATGAGATAAGAATGGTGCAGGTTGAAAAGCAAGCCCACTGTAACAGGAATGTATACACATACATCAGGAATGACGTCGATCTCTTTAACATCTCGAGTCTGCCCCTTAGCTTCAGGAGTAGCAATGTGGTGGGACACCTAAAAGAAATGGTGGCTTAATAGATTGTTAGAAACAAGTCGGTAGAGCTTTCAATATTAAGTGACCTACTTCCATGTAGTTCCTGTCACAGAGAATCTCTCTAGAGGCCCAGCTAGTGTAGCTGCAAGTCTGGCTCACATCATGGGTAACCACGGCTGATCCACTGGGGCCGTACATGTGGAGCCTTAAGCCAACATTAAAGGTTTGATCGTCCTACACATGAAACAAGATTTTGGCTTTAGGAGAGTCAAGAACTTAAAATCCTACAATTTTGTAAACAAAAATGACTCCAATGGTGTTCTCCAATTGAAACATGTTTATTATTTTATAGTGGCTAAAATATATAAGGTCAAACATTGCCCGTTTTAGATGGCCGCTGTATAAAACGCATACAATACTGATAAGCTAAAATATATGCTCGTAAAAGTTAAATTCTTAAGTCATTGATGCAACAAATGTGCAAACATGTTTCTCAGGCATCTCATAATTAAATGTCCTCTAATAAAGTTAACTCAAACATACCTTATTGTCCACGTAGCAGCCCAGCAGAGACGAGTATATTCTGGTGTTACCCCACGGGTCGGACTCCATGCTGTAGCCACACTGAGCAGCCAAGTTGGGCGTTATCACAATGTGCTGGGTGCCATCTGGGGGGGAAATAAAGATGAGCATGACAGGACACCTCTCTCCTAGTGTTAACCAACCATGCTTATTAGCAGACTGCATACTTACTGATGGCCTCCACCTCAAGCGCATGCCCCACTGCTAGGGCCTTGTCCAATGACAGCCTCATTAGATTACCCACGCAGTCTGAATGCAAGCCACTGCCTGTTAAAAGAAAAGGCTTGTGAGGAGCAGTACACTTTCTGGAACAATGGTAAAGTCATTTAGTTTAAAGTCAGGCTTACTTGACTGTGAATGGACCTTCATATTTGGCCTTGCTTGAGCCAAGAGGATTACTGCAGCCATCAAGTTCCATAACAACCTTTAAGTAAAACACATCATTTAGAGACATTAAGTGTGCAGCTAGCAGTCATTAAACAAAGAAAGTATAGTAACTCACATGTTCCCAAGTCTCCACATCTTGCAGTCTGAGAGCAGCCAAACAAAAGAACTAGAGGAATCCAATCACAAGCAGCACTTGGCACTGACCACCCAGCACACCTGATAACAGACCAACTCTGAAGAGAAGTGACTGACTGCTTTCTGAGACATCGCCAGCTGTTTTATACATCAGTTAATTACAATACACATGTGAGACATCACCAGCTGTTTCAAAAGGACCTGTAACAGGTGATCTTCCATCCTGTGGGTGAACTCCAGTCTCTCTGGGAGAGGAGGACACAAAGGAGAGGACAGCAAAGGGAGTGAAGTTTGAAGGAAGTCAACAAATGAAGAGAAGTTTGGGAGAAAACTGTCCTGATAAAGGAAATAGAGTGGTTTACGGAAGGTGATGAGGAATTTAAAATAAACCCTTAAATTCAGAAAGGAAGATGTGCATGTCGGTCTTAGCTCGATAGCCCTGACTAGGCAAGTGACAAAAAGATCGGAGACGTGGAAATGGCAAAAGTCCTGAGGGATGGAAACTTGTTTACAGTATATTAATCTGGAAGAACCGAAAAACAAAGCAATGCTAATAGAAAGTAGATGTAAGAGGATTTTAAGTGAGAAAAGAGTGTTGGGTGAGAATTGAGTTACGGTGTGTGATAACAGGTATTGCAGTCGATGAAGATCTCTAAAATCCAACAGAGTTTGAGTGGGGAGAAGTGAGATGAAGATAGATAGATAGATAGATAGATATATACTTTATTAATCCCCAAGGGGAAATTTGTCGTGACAGTAGCAGCAACACACAAGAATAAAAACAAAACACAAAATATAAGAAACAGGGATGAAAGATATAGAAGTATACAAGTAAAATAAAAGTAAAATACAAAACAAAATATATGTAAATATACAACACACATGCATACACAACACACAACAACACTGACAGATCAAATACAAAAAATATTAAATATAGACAGAGTGCAAAAAGCAAAGTGTGTGTATGAGTGCAGAGCAAATGAAATGAAATGTGTGTGTAGTGCAAACAAATGAGATGTGTGAAGTGCAGATCAACATAGTGTAAGTATTCAGTTATTGTTGTAGTTATTGCACTATGATCTGGCAAGAGGTGATCTGTTATAGAGCCTCATAGCCGCCCGGCGAAATGTTCTCCTGTATCTGTCCTTGTGGCAGCGGGCGTGAGGCGTTGGAGACGTCTGGAGAAAGTCCTCCTCTGTCCCTGTAGGAGGTGGTGGAGAGGTGGTCCGGGTTGTCCAATATGGACACAAGTTTCTTCAACGTCCTCCTCTCCACCACCTGTTCCAGGTGCTCCAGCTGGCAGCGATGATGGAGCCAGCCTTCTAACCAGTTTGTTGGGACGGCTGGTGTCACCGGCTCGATGCTGCTCCCCAGCAGACAATGGCAAAGTGCAGCACACTGGCGACAACCGACTGGTAGAATAACTCCAGCATCTTGCTGCACACGTTGAAGGATCGCTTTCTCAGGAAAAAGAGTCGACTCATCCTTCTTGTACACAGCGTTGATGTTGGCCTTCCAGTTCAGTCGGCTGTCGATGGAGGCGCCCAGGTACTTTACTCCTCCACCATGTCCACGTCCACTCCCAGGACACTCAGAGGGAGGAGCAGTCGCCTTCTCCTGAAGTCCACCACCATCTCTCTGGTCTTGGCCACGTTCTGCAGGTGGTTCTCATCGGCCCACTTTACAAAGTCACTCACCACTGCCCTGTACTCCTCCTCCCGTCCATCCCTAATACACCCGACCACTGCAGAGTCATCAGAGTACTTCTGCAGATGGCATGACTCCGTGTTGTACTGGAAGTCACTAGTGTACAGGGTGAAGAGGAAGGGAGACAGAACAGTTCCCTGTGGGGCTCCAACATCACTGACCACCGTTCCAGACAGCACACGCGCCCCATTCTGACAAACTGTGGTCTGCCTGTGAGGTAGTCAGTGATCCAGGAGATGGTGGACGCGGCCCACACCGACCACCGCAGCTTCTCACTCAGCAGCAGTGGCAGGATGGTGTTAAATGCACTGGAGAAGTCAAAGAATGTCACTCTCACAGAGACACCGGTTCCATCCAGGTGCGAGCTTGAGCCGTTGCAGCAGGTAGATGATGGCGTCGTCCACTCCCACATGAGGCTGGGAAGCAAATTGCAGAGGGTCCAACGACGATTTCACCTGCGGCGGAGGTGAGCCAAGACCAGCCTCTCCAGCACCTTCATCACATGGGAGGTGAGGGCGGTCCGGAAGTCATTGAGGCCAGATGGTGTTGACTTCTTTGGGACAGGGACCAGGCACGGCGTCTTCCACAGCACGGGACTTCCCCAGCCTCAGGCTGAGGTTGAAGAGGCGCTGCAGGACACCAGACAGCTGGGTGGCGCAGGTCTTTAGGACCCTGGGCTGATGCCATCAGGAGCTGCAGGTCTGCGCTGGTGTAGTTTCTCGAGCTGTCTTATCACCTGGTCACTCGCCCCAGAGAGAGGGAGGTGGAGGCCCATTGTTATCGAGGGCTCGGTGGATTCAAGATTCAAGATTCAAGATTCAAGATGTTTTATTTGTCACATACACACACAGGGTGTGCAGTGAAATGAAAGTGGCAATGCTCAGCAGGAATGTGCAAGCAGGGCAAGTACACACTATTTACAATAAAAACAACACAAGATTTACAGTAAGTGTGGGTGTGTGTGTGTGCCTAAGAGGGGCAGTTGTGTGGGTCTATGTGGGGGTCCTGGTGGTCGGAGTTCACAGTCCTGATGGCCTGAGGAAAGAAACTCCGTCTCAGTCTCTCTGTTCTTGCAGCGTGACTACGGAGGCGCCTGCCTGACCGCAGCAGCTGAAACAGTCTGTTGTTGGGGTGGTGAGGATCCTTCATGATCCTGCCGGCTCTGGTTCTGCACCTCCTGGTGTACAAGTCCTTGGGAGTGTAGTTCCAATAGTGCGTTCAGCCGAGACGCACTACTCTCTGAAACCTTCCTGTCCTGAGCGGCAGTTGCCAAACCAGGCTGTGATGCTTCCTGTCAGGACCTCTCTTACAGCTCCAGAGTAGAAGGACTGAAGGATCCTCTGGGAAACTTTAAATTTCCTCAGCTGCCTGAGGTGGTAGGCGCTGCCTTGCCTTTCTCACCAGAGTGTCTGTGTTCGTTGACCATGTCAGATCCTCGGTGATGTGGACTCCCAGGTATTTATACCCGCTCACCCTCTCCACAGTAGTCCCGTTAATCCCCAGTGGTGAAACGTCCTCTGTTGTTGTACCCTCCTAAAGTCCACAATCAGCTCCTTAGTTTGGTGACATTCATGATGAGGCTGTTGTCCTGGCACCAGAGTGACAGATCAGCAACTTCCTCCAGGTAGGCCTTCTCGTCGTTGTGGAGATCAGGCCCACCACCACTGTGTCATCCGCAAACTTGATGATGGTGTTGGAGCTGAACCTGGCCACACAGTCATGTGTGTACAGGGAGTACAGTAGGGGCTGAGGCGCAACCCTGGGGATCCTGTGTTCAGGGTGAGGGATTTGTACGTGTGTCTGCCCTCTCTGATCACCTGTGGCCTGGCGGTCAGGAAGTCAGGATCCAAGCACACAGGGGTGTTCAGTCCCAGCTCAATCAGCTTGCCGGCCAGTCTGGAGGGGACTATGGTGTTGAAAGCTGAACTATAATCAATGAACAGCAGTCTCACATAGCCCCCCCTCTGGCTGTCCAGAGGAGAGAGTGTGGTGTGCAGTACCTGGGAGACAGCATCATCCATGG
This sequence comes from Pseudoliparis swirei, assembly GCF_029220125.1. Taxonomy (NCBI): domain Eukaryota; kingdom Metazoa; phylum Chordata; class Actinopteri; order Perciformes; family Liparidae; genus Pseudoliparis; species Pseudoliparis swirei. The sequence continues at coordinate 6,006,830 of NC_079405.1, read as the reverse complement.
ATCTGTTTGGGCGATAAGCAAACTGCAGCGGGTCCATGGAGGAAGGGAGGAAGGCGCAGATGTAGTCCTTTATCAGCCTCTCAAAGCATTTCATGACCACCGAGGTGAGGGCCACCGGTCGGTAGTCATTCATACATGCTGGAGAAGCATTCTTGGGCACAGGGACAATAGTGGATGTGCAGCTCAGCAGGGGGGACAGAGGGGGAGGTGTTTAGGAGGTGTGATGTGTGGAGGAGACAGGAGAGGGCTGTGAACTGAACCTATTGAAGAAACAGTTCAGCTCGTTGGCCCTCTCCAGGGAGCCCCTGGCTGTCTCCTCCCACCTTGAAGCCAGTTATCTGCTTCATCCCAGACCACACCTCCCTTGTGTTGTTCAGCTGGAGTTTGGCCTCCAGCTTCCTCCTGTAGGAGTCCTTGCCCTCCCTGAGCTTCACCTTCAGGTTGCGCTGGACTCTCCTCAGCTCATCCCTGTCTCCAGACCTGAAAGCAGCTTTCTTCTTGTTAAGAAGCACCTTCAGGTCCCTGGTGATCCAGGGCTTGTTGTTGGGCAGCGCACAGTCCGTGATGGGATGGTGGTGTGTTCACAGAACTTGATGTATTCCGTGATGCAGTCGGTCATCCTGTTGATGTCCTCCCCATGCGGTCCACACAGCACATCCCCGTCCGTTGACTCGAAGCAGTCCTGTAGAGCGTCGTTAACCTCCAGAGACCACCTCCTCACAGTCCTGGTGGTCACCGGCAGCCTCTTCACCAGAGGAACATACCTGGGTGTCAGCCGGACCAGGTCATGATCAGACCTGCCGAGGGGGGGAAGGGCAGTGGCACTGTATGCGTCCTTAGTATTAGCATACAGCAAGTCCAGAGTTTTATTGTTCCTTGTTGGGCAGTCTATGTATTGATGGAAGGTTGGCAGAGCTTTATCCAATGTGGTGTGGTTAAAGTCACCAGTGATAGCCATGAATGCTCCAGGCTGTTGATTCAGCAGAGCAGACACAGTGGAGTGGATGGTGTCCACAGCTTCCACAGCGTCAGCTGATGGTGGCACGTACACGACAACCACAATGGCGGACGTGAACTCCCTCGGCAAATAATAAGGGCGCATCCCCACGGCCAGCAGTTCTATGTTCAGGCTACAGAAGCGCTCCTTCACGCACACATGGTCCGGATGGCACCACCGTTCATTCACATAAACAGCGATCCCGCCCCCCCTCTTCTTACCGCTCTGTATAGCGTCTCTGTCCGCCCGAACAGTCCTGAAGCCGGGCACGAGATTGATAAGAACAGTTCATGGTGAAGGGGTTGGGCTAACATTACGTTAGATAGCGGTTATCTACATTTAAGGTATGGTTTTCTGCAGTTCAAAGGTCGCTATGTCTATCTACGTCTGGCATCCTTGTAACTCATATCTGGGAGTGAGATGTGTGTGCGCTTTAAGTCATCTTTGCCTAATATAAAACAATTCAATTCAATTCAGTTTATTTGTATAGCCCAATTTCACAAATTACAAATTTATCTCGGAGTGCTTTACAATCTGTACACATAGACATCCCTGCCCCAAAACCTCACATCGGATCAGGAAAAACTCCCAAATAACCCTTCAGGGGGAAAAAAGGGGAGAAACCTTCAGGAGAGCAACAGAGGAGGATCCCTCCAGGATGGACAGAAGAATAGATGTCATATGTACAGAAGGACAGATTTAGAGTTAAAATACATTCAATGACTTAATTCATAACTTTATATTTTAATTACATTTTAACGTTGAACTCATGGTGTTTTTACTTTTGACCGAATTGTTTGCAATTACATGTAATATAACTATATATTAGGGCTGTGAAACGATTACAAATTTTAATCAGGTTAATCACAGGTTTCTGTGGATTAATCATGATTAATCATATACCGATATTCTCGGTATATTTTTGTGAGAACATAAAGATTTATGACAAAAGACGGATATATACATTTATACATTATTTTTTTATTCATAAAAAACAAAACAATGGTGCTGCAACTCAGCAGTTATTTAGCAGTTCTCTTCCATATGGAACATTAATATATCTTCATCCTAAACAGAATGTTTAAACAGAAATTTGTTCTCTTTTTTTGTCAACCATTAACAACACCATGATACAATCTAAAGGCCCTCCTAGCTCGTCTTCCTTTAGCAGCTGCTGAGGCAAACTAACTTTGTGGGTTTTCTTCATGAACTGGGGCCATGATTAAAGGGATGGCGGGGACATTCGTATTGTGCCGCTAGAGGTGACATTCTTGGACCGCGAGGACGATCAGCGAAAGCATTGGTCAAGAATGTTTTCATTAATCAAGAACGAAAGTCGGACGTTCGAAGACGATCAGATACCGTCGTAGTTCCGACCATAAACGATGCCAACTAGCGATCCGGTGGCATTATTCGCATGACCCGCCGGGCATTGTCCGGGGAACCAAAGTCTTTGGGTTCCGGGGGGGTGACTTTTGTTTTGCTCCGTCCCGATGCGCGCGCACACAGCTCTGCGGCACGGACGGAGAGCCGAGAAGTGTTAACGCGACACGTAGAGACAGAAATGACATGCTGTTGTGTAGACACGATCAACAACAGACGGCTGTTTAGTTTAATAAAAGAACAAAGACGTGCGGGCGGAGATTTCAGGGGGGCGGGCCAATTTTTTAAAATGTCATGTGATCTACCAATACGACGCCGCGATCGACTGGTAGGTCACCGCGATCAACGTATTGAGCACCCCTGATCTAGAAGTAAAAGTCGGAACAAGGTTTCCGTGGGGTGAACCTGCGGAAGGATCATTACCGATGAACAGCACGACCGTCTGCATCAGAGCGGGAAATAGTTCAGATTGAATCGGTATTTTGGAAGTTCACTCTGCGCATACGTTAAATGCGTAAAAAAAACCAACTAATTAATCCTGTAATTTAATCATAACGCGTTAACGCGTTATTTTTCACAGCACTACTATATACATACAAATATATATATATATATATGTATGTATATAACATATTTATTATATACAGGACTGTCTCAGAAAATTAGAATATTGTGATGAAGTTCTTTATTTTCTGTAATGCAATTCAAACAAAATGTCATGCATTCTGGATTCATTACAAATCAACTGAAATATTGCAAGCCTTTTATTCTTTTAATATTGCTGATTATGGTTTACAGCTTAAGAAAACTCAAATATCCTATCTCTAAATATTAGAATATCATGAAAAAGTATACTAGTAGGGTATTAAACAAATCACTTGAATTGTCTAATTAACTGGAAACACCTGCAAGGGTTTCCTGAGCCTTGACAAACACTCAGCTGTTATAAATCTTTTTTTTACTTGGTCTGAGGAAATATTCAAATTTTATGAGATAGGATTTTAGAGTTTTCTTAAGCTGCCATAATCAGCAATATTAAAAATAAAAGGCTTGCAATATTTCAGTTGATTTGTAATGAATCAGAATGCATGACATGTTTTTAATTGCATTACAGAAAATAAAGAACTTTATCACAATATTCTAATTTTCTGAGACAGTCCTGTATACATATATATGAATATGTATAAACAAAATAAATATATGTTTTTATTTTGTACACAATTTTAATACAATTATATGTGTATGATTATTTTATTTTTAATTGTGTGTATAAATATATATATATTATATACACACACACACATATATATATATATATCCACATACATAATTCAAAATAAAATAATTATATTTAAAGAACAATGAAAAAAGCAGGGTTGTCGTATTTTTTTTGACTGTAAAAAATAATTTACAGTGAATAATTAGAGTAAACTCAGGAGCAAGAACAGCTGATGTGGTGAAGTCATCAAGTCAGCTGCTGTTCCAATCGCAGAAAGACCGTCCTCCCGTTCTCCCGTCCTCCGGAGTCTGGACTCCCAAGACCAGACTCCAAAAGAACACAAGTCTGTACTCAGTGTACTTTGAATTGAGAAACGCCGTAAGAGACACATTTTTTACTGTGTTACCGAAGAGCCACATGATGCGCACACGCACAGACACAAAAACACAGACACACACACACTCAGTTCAACCAAGTCCACAAACAATAATATAATATTTTACAATCGCGTTTTTCTTTTATTATGCATGTTGCTTAGTGGGACTTCCTGCATTCTTTGCCTTGAACGATCCTCTTCAATATAGCTTGATTCTGTTGTTGCCACAGGAAGCATTTCTTTCACATGGGTCAGTCAGAACAGGTCGATGCTTTGATTTCACGTGTTTCAGGAAACAGACTCGAACACGCACGATCTTCAGTGAATTAACGTCTGCGAAACCCTCCGTACAACGGCCCGCTCGACATTCGGCTGTGGTATTTCTGCGTTTGGCCCGCGTGCCGCGAGTTTATTTTCATCTCGCCCACATGCGCGTTTGACGAAAATACCCTCTTGAACTCATGCGGAGCGAAAACCCACATAAAAAAAACCCACAAACTTCAATATGAACGTAAGAGTCGCATGGCCTAGAACAATTAGATCGTTTTGCGTTTTTTTGCTAAACGGGTACTTTTAAAACGATACCGGTGCCTGAACCGATACTTTAATAAAGAAAAGGAACACAATGACATTAAAAACCTCTTCGGCCATATTACCTGTAAAAGCCGTTATCATGGCCGCACTGACAAACGGATATCAGACTGTCAAACTCGTAGCTAGCAGCGCCATTTACCAGCTACGAGCCAGCTTAAACATGGTTATAATGGCTCTAATTTATTATTTGTTGGCCTATTTTTATGAATGCAAGACTAGCAATGAACATCACAGTACTAATCTGAGTTCAGGCTGCTCTTGTCACCATCAGTCTACATGTTTTCAGGGGGACCGGGCTCTCCATCGCGTTCAGCCTGACCGCTGATGTGCTCACGCAGACAAACACAGCGCATGCCTCCACTTTCAAAGTTAAATGGCGGCTATCATAACCTGCTGACAGGGCGTCACCAGAGAAGTTTCTCAATTTCAATCAGCTCAGGCACCAAGGAAGCACCGAAATGTCGTTGGGTTTGATCCAGGTGGCACTGGTTGTGTAGGAACCGGTGCAACCCGGCACCCGCAATGTGGCACCCAACCCTAGTCAGGAATGTTCTGCTGAAGCAGTCTGTTGAGAATGTGCTCTACTGTCCCTGCAGCAGGAGGAGAGGGTGGTCAGGGTTCTCATATGGACAATACTTTCTTCAGTGTCCTCACCACCTGTGCCATCTTTTATACACGACCACTGCACATCAGAGAACTTGTGGAGATGGTCCGTCTAAAGTGGTAATCTTGCTGCTTCTACCACATCGGTATACATCCCATTGTTGATCTGCCTCATGTGCCACAGTAAAGTTGCTGCCCTGAATGCATGACATGCAACGAGGGTTCAATTCAGTTTATTTGTATAGCCCAATTTCACAAATTTGTCTCAGAGTGCTTTACAATCTGTACACAGACATCCCTGCCCCAAAACCTCGCAACAGACCAGGAAGAACTCCCAAATAACCCTTCACGGGGGAAAAAAGGGAAGAAACCTTCAGGAGAGCAACAGAGGAGGATCCCTCTCCAGGATGGACAGAACAATAGATGTAATGTGTACAGAAGGACAGATTTAGAGTTTAAATACATTCAATGAATGTGACAGAGTGTATGAATAGTTCATAGTAGGCATATTCCACGATGGAGACCTCCACGATCCATCAGGCAGATGGCGGTGGGGAGGAGGAGGGCGAGTCTCAACAGGACAGTGGCGTAGTCAGGAGCAGGAATTCACGACCCAGACCTCGATGATCCATCAGGCAGATGGGATCTATGCCGTCTCATAGGGTCCGATGACCCCATGAGACGTGAAGTCAAGGACTCCGGGAGAAAGCATTGTTAGTAACGTGTGATGGAGATGAAAATTCATCCTTAAGGAGAGAAAAAGAGGAATGGGTACTCAGTGCATCCTAAAACGTCCCCCCGCAGCTATAAGCCTATAGCAGCATATCAAGGGGCTGGACCAGGGCAAACCTGATTCAGCCCCAACTATAAACTCTGTCCAAGAGGAAGTCTTAAGTCTACTCTTAAATGAGGTGACTGTCTGCCTCCCGGACTGAAGGTGGAAGCAGGTTCCATAAGAGAGGAGCTTGATAACTAAAGACTCTGGCTCCCATTCTACTTTTTAAGACTCTAGGAACTACAAGTAGTCCCGCATTTAGTGAGAGCAGCTCTCTAGTGGGGCAATATGGTACTACAAGCTCCTTAAGATATGATGGTGCATCACCAATCAAGGCTTTGTAGGTTAAGAAGAATTTTAAAAGTGATTCTTGATTTTATGGGTAGCCAGTGCAGAGCAGCTAGTGCAGGAGTGATGTGATCTCTTTTCTTAGTTTTAGTGAGAACACGAGCTGCAGCATTCTGGATCAACTGGAGCGACCTAAGAGACTTTTAGAGCAGCCTGATAATAAGGAGTTGCAGTAATCCAGTCTCGAAGTAACAAACGCGTGAACCAATTTTTCTGCATCTTTTTGAGACAAGGTGCCTGATTTTTGAAATATTACGTAGATGAAAAAATGCAGTCCTTGTGATTTGCTTTACGTGGGAGTTAAAGGACAAGTCGATCAAAGATAATGCCAAGATTCTTTACAGTGGTGTTGGATGCCAGGGCAATGCCATCTACAGAAACCACATCAGATAATTGATCTCTGAGGTGCTCAGGGCCGATTAAAATTACTTCGGTTTTGTCTGAGTTTAACATCAAGAAGTTGCAGGTCATCTCCTCTGGTTTTATCGATAGATATAGTTGAGTATCATCTGCATAACAATGAAAGTTTATGAATGGGTTCAAACAAACTAGATACAAATTGAGTGAAAAGATGATTGCAGAACTTTTAAATTAGTTTATTCAGGAGTTTGACCAGAGGTTAACACAATAGGCCCAGAGGAGATCTGCCTTTGGTTGATGGAGTCCGTTCCTCTTTGTACTAGAAGAAAAAAAAGACAAAGTCGATCACCAACTGCATGTAGTTTGTTGACAAATGTTTCCCATATGTCCTGCCCGTTTTCTCTCTCGTCTGTAGTTCGTCTGGTGTGCAGGTTCAACACACTGGCCTCTGCATGAACCATCTGCTCGCGATGAGTCACAAATCTCTGCATCGCAGTGGACAAAGATCTGTGACGGACAGAAGGGTTTATTACACAGGGCTACTATGAGATGTGGACAATGCACACTGCTCATCGTTACCTCGTTCTTCAGAACAGCCTCATCTTTAGTAAAGGTGAACATCTTCATAGAGAAGCGTTTGATGTGGGATGGGACTAAAACACTGGCATCTCTCACAACAGGATGGAAAACTGTCACATAGCTGTCATCAGGATTTGCACAGCTGGGGAGGGATTGACAACATATTTGATTTATCACAAGTTATAAGACCTTACCTAGCTTTATGCTACTCATTACCTGTCTACAATGATATCCCAGCTAGGCAGAGATGTCCGGTCTTCATCAAGTGTAGCCCAACAGTTCTCCAAGATGAGCTCAAATTTGGGTCAGTAGCCTCAACCAGCTCTACCTCAAAATAAAGAGGCTGCCTCAGATATTTCACAACTGGATAATCTTCTGCTTGGTAGAAGAGCGTGTACGATGAATCTGGAGGAGAAGAGTCCCATTAGAAAGAGGCATTGTCCTGACTGGGTACCGTCTTGCAAAACAAGGTTTAATAAAGTCAACTTTACCCTGGGCTAGCCTCATTTGAACCATCAGCTGTCCTGAGCCGATCTCCGCGGTGGGTTCATAGAGTCTTGGTTTTGAGCTGAAGCCAACAGTCCGAGTCTCGTTGACCACATAGTAGCAGGAAATGGTTTGTCTTGGAGAAAAGGAAATACACTGAGGTGGACCTCACTAGAAAGTATATTCGATTAAAACATTGGACGAGTCCTCTACCTGTACTGAGGACCAACTGGTGATGGTCCTTTGTTGTAAGGCAAGGCAATCTCATTTTCATACAGCATGTAGTGGTCAAAGAACTGAGGACAAAGGACATTAGCATTTAACAATAGTGTGGATATTTAAGGTGAACCAACACTTACTGTTCTTGTGGTTCCACATGACGCAACATTGAAAGAGAAATATGCAAAGCGATCACCACTGAATGCCGGTTTGCAAGACTGGTCCATTAGGGTCAGCCTACTTGGGACCATATTGGTCACAGAAGCCACCTTCACAGCCGTAGCCGTCATCGTTCCATTGGGGTAGCACTCTGCGAGTAGAGGTAGTAAGGGTGAAGAACACGTCCTATAGTCCCATCAGCAGAAACCCTCAACATGTTTAAGTCTTACCGGTTGTTGTTAAGGGAAAGTTGCAGGACAAGAAGAGATCAGCGAGCACCCAGTCGTTACGGGCATGAAGCAGAAAGAAGTCAACGTGGGCTCTTAGTGAATCTGAGGTTATCAGCTGGAAGACAAAGAGGGACGTTATCCAATGCAGAAGCTTCAAGGTGAGAGGTTACAGTGAAACATACCTCGAAGGTTGCATCCTTGGCATTGTATGGAAGACTGACGCTGAAGTGGGTGCCGTTTTCTTGGAACTGGTAGTGAGCCATCTCAGGTGTCAGCTGTTGTTGTCCAACCATTGCCTTGAAATTGTTGCCTTGACTCCCATATTTCACACTGATGTAAAACTGGTTCTGGTCACAGGTGCCAGTGATGGTTGGTAGCTCTAAAAGCAGAGACAAGGTTGACCATTGGACTATCTTTAGCATAAACTCTACGAGGTTGTGTAATGTCATATTTAAAAGGAGACACCCAAGGTTTTTGGTCAGTTGGCATCCATATCACATCTTTCAGTTGTTAAATTTCTCCCCACGCGACGCAATTGTGAGCTAGATACAGTGAAAAGTTCAATCTCACCAACATCTTGCAGAGACGCCTGCAACTCGACTGGGTGGGCAAATGGAGTTTCTTCAGGAAGGATGATAAACCCAAAGATCAGAGAGGAAGTAAGTTGTAATCAAGGGTTCAGGATTCTGCAGATGTAAAAAACTCAGTTATGTCACTGAAACCAAGAGAGCTGGCACCATTGACATTTAGCATTTAATTTCACTTGCATCTTTCAGGACAATATCTGCATCAAAGGGCACTAAAACAGAGATGCTCTTGGTTCCATTGGAGTGGCGATGCTCCTGGATGGTAAAACCTCTGGCATTGCTCTCTTCAACAGTGAGCACGCTGGTGAAGAAGGTGATGTTCCTCAGCACCACATCATGAAGAAGGGGCCCCAAGACAACGCTGAAAAGGCGAGCCTCTGGGACAGTATCTGAGGAATAGGAAAAGGGCTATAAACCTTCCTTTATGAGCCTGAAGTTCTGTCATTTAACAAATAATGACTTACTTTCTTGGACGTGGGGAGCTTGAAGAATAAGAGGGGTGGTAATGGGGAACAACACCTTGTATCTGGTATCATCTCGGGTGCCAGTGGTCCTCCATAGTACCTCGAGCATGGGCTCCACAATGTAGGAAACGTGGTACTGGTAATCTGGGGCATGGCTCTGCAATTATTCATGACATTTTAATAAAATATGCAAATAAAAGTGACCATGCATTTCTAAGCTAGAGGACTTCCCAACCTTGTAGTGACCATCAGGCGAGCCCACTGGGATCTCAATGATGATGTGGAAATCTGTGGCGGACAGCGTGTACCCTCGTGCAGCCATCTGAGATCCATCGAGCCTCCTTCCGTTAATGCCCATGTGCATTTCTCGGATTTCAAAGCTGCCATCTACCAGTGGTGTCATACGGCAGGAGTACGTGCCAAGAGATTACGTTGTTGGTGAAGAGGACGCCACCTGTTAATGATAACCCAACTGTTGACTCCTCCATATGACAGACTTAAGAAAACCATGTCCACACAGATTGCTCGAGACTTGCCTGTGGGACAAGCAGCTGCCAAGTCCACCACACCCAGACCATGTGGTGCCTTGTAGTAGGCTCTCACCCTGAAAACTTCCATGGAGACTCCATCCACCTAAGAGATGTTGGTTTATTATTGCGCTTCTATGGCCAACTTTAATGCAAACCACTTTGTGTGTTGCTTACCTCTTCTGAAGTGGTCTCTGCTGTATTGTAAGGCGATCGCATAACCAGACGGGTTGAGGTCACCATGGCACCATAACCGGCTTGTTCAGCCTCCCTCAGAACCATTGATACTGGTTCTGGGGTGTAAAATGTCAACTTCCAGATACCATGTGCTGCCCCAGAGGCCTATAGGCAAGGGGAGAATTAATAATGTCCTCTGTTGAATGAGATAAAAGAGTGCAGGTTGAAGAGCAAGCCCACTGTAACAGGAATGTATACACATACATCAGGAATGACGTTGATCTCTTTAATATCTCGAGTCTGCCCCTTAGCTTCAGGAGTAGCAATGTGGTGGGACACCTAAAAGAAATGGTGGCTTAATAGATTGTTAGAAACAAGTCAGTCGAGCTTTCAATATTAAGTGACCTACTTCCATGTAGTTCCTGTCACAGAGAATCTCTCTAGAGGCCCAGCTAGTGTAGCTGCAAGTCTGGCTCACATCATGGGTAACCACGTCTGATCCACTGGGGCATTACAACCGGAGCCTTAAGCCAACATTAAAGGTTTGATCGTCCTACAAATGAAATGCATGAAACAAGAATTTGGCTTTAGGAGAGTCAAGAGCTTAAAATCCTGTAATTTTTTAATCAAAAATGGCTCCAATTAGTGTTCTCCAATTGGGGAAACATCTTTATTATTTTTATAGTGGCTAAAATATGAGGTCAAACATTGGCCGTTTTAGATGGCCGCTGTATGAAACACATACAATACTGATAAGCTAAAAATAAATGCCCGTAAAAAGTTACATTCTTAAGTAGGGGTGCAACGGATCATCATTGATCCGTGATCCGTTCGGATCATCTATTTCGGTTCGGCACGCGCATGATCCGCGGATTGATTTATGAAGAAAAAAAATTGTGCGCATGCTCAGTCCACACACAGCCGTAACACGTGGCTGACATAGCGATTGCTAACATAAAGAAAAACCTGCAACACAGCGTGGTCATGGCGAGCGGAGGAACAGAAGAACTAGAACGCCCCACATGGAAATCCCCTGTTTGGGAGCATTTTGGCTTCCCTGTCAAATTGAATTCAGAAGGAAAGAGGTTGGTGGATAAAACCGTGACGGTGTGTAGGCACTGTGGCACAAGAAAGTCATACAACAGTGGAAACACATCGAGCATGGCCAGTTTGGCCACGCATTTACAGCGACATCACCCCGGTGTTTCACTGACGGGAGTGAAACCGAAAGCGGCTCACCGCGGCATTTAAGCAGCCCCTTCCTCCACAATCAGACCGGGCTAACGCAATCACAAACGCTATCGGTCTGTTTATAGGTGCTGACATGAGGCCATATTCCGTTGTGCAAAACAAGGGATTCAAACACATGCTGAACGTGCTCGAGCCACGTTACGACATCCCGTCGCGCACCCACTTCAGCGATAATATTGTGCCAGGTCTGTATGAGCAGAAGAAAAAGGTGGTGGATGAGCTAGCTGTAGCACCCTCTGTTGCACTCACAACAGATGGGTGGACGTCGAGGGGAACGGTGAGCTATGTGACAATAACCGCTCACTTCATCACAGCAGACTGGGAGATGAGAAGTCCGGTGCTGCAGACACGCCCCCTCTACGGAAGTCACACAGGTACTGACACAAGCAGTGGAGGAATGGAAGATAAAGAGGCCCACTACTAATATCCCAGTCACAACTGATAATGCCAAAAATCAAATAAATGCAGTGAATGAGGCAGGACTGGGCCCACAGATAGGGTGCTTTGCACATGTAGTAAATTTGGCATCACAGAAGGGAATCTCAGTCAATAGGATGGACCGCCTCCTTGGGAGGATCAGGAAGGTGGTTTCCTACTTCCACAGAAGCACAACAGCTGCTCATGTGCTTAAGACAAGGCAAGAAATGCTAAAGCTGCCTACTCATAAGCTCATACATGATGTCCCAACAAGGTGGAACTCCACTTATGATATGTTAGAGCGTTATCTGGAGCAGGCAGCTATATACTCTGCATTGACCTACAAGACCCTAAAGAAAAATGTCAAAGACATCATAACCCTTTCTGATGATGATGTGAGAGTGGCAGAGGAGGTCCTCCAGGTGCTTAAACCCCTTAAAACTGTTACATCTCTGCTGAGCACTGAAACGTTACCATCTGTGTCAATGATCCTTCTGCTGAAAACAAGGATTCTACAATCCATGGCTCCAAGTGTGGAAGACAGCACCATCACTCAAGATGTCAAGACTGCCATTAGAGAGGACCTGAAGCCCAGATACACTTCACCCCTACTCTACAGGACTACCCACAGATCTACTGCCCTGGATCCAAGGTTTAAGTCCCTGTCTCACATAGACCCTGACCTACGCCAGAGGACATACAGTGACCTCACCACTGAGATTGTGAGCAGTCTGGCCACTGAAGACTGTGATGAGGTAAAGGAAAAAACATTATTTTAAAATGATCAATTTAAATCTTCATACATTTTTATTTTCAGTAATAATGGCATTCATTTAATGTTATTGCATTTTTTATGTTTATGAAACATGAAAATAAATAATAGGTTTAATTAATGACCTATTCTTTTCTGCAGGGTCAAGCTGCAGAGCCAACAGGAGCAAACTTGGACACCTCTCCTCCACACAAGAAGTCGTTGGCAGAGCTTTTTGGAGAGACCTTTGCCAGCAAAGACATGGACAGCAAGACTCCTGCTGACATCAAAGAGGAGGTGGCATTCTACCTGGCAGCAAGCGGCATTGCAGTGGATGGTGATCCACTGACATGGTGGAAAAGCAATGAGTTTAAATACCCTCATATTGCTAAGATGGCAAGATGCTATCTCGCTGTGCCAGGCTCTTCAGTTCCTTCCGAGAGTGTTCTCAACAGCAGGGGACATAGTGACTGCAAAGAGGTCCACACTCTCCTCAGACAATGTAGACACCCTTGTCTTTTTGAAAAAGAATTTAAAATTATAAGCTCATGTATGCTTTGTTTTCTTTCTTTAATTCTTCTTTGATAATAATGCTCTTGTTTCAAGGAAGATGATGTGCCTTCTTATGTTGCACTTTAATTTGTTTTTTATTAATGGTCATTGGTCCATGTTTAAAGGAAGGAGATATGCCTTTTATGTTGCACTTTAAGTTGTTTTTCATTGATTATGTTGAAAAGAAGATGTTAATTGTACACTTTAAGTTGATTTTATATATTTCAATTGAATAATTTAAAAGTGTTAATAAACAAAAAGACAAAACATGTTTATTTTTTTTTTTTTTTGCTGATCCGAAAAATGATCCGATCCGTGACTCTGATCCGAGGAACGATCCGAACCATGAGTTTTTTGATCCGTTGCACCCCTATTCTTAAGTCATTAATGCAACAAATGTGCAAACATGTTTCTCACAGGCAACTCATAATTAAATGTCCTCAAATAATGTAAACTCAAACACACCTTATTGTCCACGTAGCAGCCCAGCAGAGACGAGTAGATTCTGGTGTTACCCCACGGGTCGGACTCCATGCTGTAGCCACACTGAGCAGCCAAGTTGGGTGTTAACACAATGTGCTGGGTGCCATCTGGGGGGGAAATAAAGACGAGCATGACAGGACACCTCTCCTAGTGTTAACCAACCATGCTTATTAGCAGACTGCATACTTACTGATGGCCTCCACCTCAAGCTCATGCCCCACTGCTAGGGCCTTGTCCAATGACAGCCTCATTAGATTACCCACGCAGTCTGAATGCAAGCCACTGCCTGTGAAAAGAAAAGGCTTGTGAGGAGCAATACATTTTCTGGAACAGTGGTAATGTCATTTAGTTTAAAGTCAGGCTTACTTGATGGTAAATAAACCTTCGTATTTGGCCTTGCTTGAGCCAAGAGGATTACTGCAGCCATCAAGTTCCATAACAACCTTCACGTAAAACACATCATTTAGAGACATTAAGTGTGCAGCAAGCAGTCATTAAACACAGAAAGTAGAGTAACTCACATGTTCCCAAGTCTCCACATCTTGCAGTCTGAGAGCAGCCAAACAAAAGAACTAGAGGAATCCAATCACTAGCAGCGCTTGGCACTGAACACCCAGCACACCTGATAACAGACCAACTCTGAAGAGAAGTGACTGACTGCTTGCAGATACATCGCCAGCTGTTTTATACATCAGTTAATTACAATACACATGTGAGACATCACCAGCTGTTTCAAAAAGGACCTGTAACAGGTGATCTTCCATCCTGTGGGTGGACTCCAGTCTCTATTGGGAGAGGAGGACACAAAGGGAGAGGACAGCAAAGGAGTGAAGTTTGAAGGGAAGTCAACAAATGAAGAGAAGTTTGGGAGAAAACTGTTCTGATAAAGGAAATAGAGTGGTTTACTGGAAGGTGATGAGGGGGAATTTAAAAACCTTAAATTCAGAAAGGAAGATGAGCATGTCGTTCTTAGCTCGATAGCCCTGACTAGGAAGTGACATAAAAGATCGGAGGCGTGGAAATGGCAAAAGTCCTGAGGATGGAAACTTGTTTACACTATATTAATGGGAAGAACCGAAAACAAAGCAATGCTAATAGACAGTATATGTAAGAGCATTTTAAGTGAGAAAAGAGTGTTGGGTGAGAATTGAGTTACACGGTGTGTGATAACAGGTATTGCAGTCGATGAAGATCTATAAAAAATCCAACAGAGTTTGAGTGGGGGAGAAGTGAGATGAAGAGATTGATAAGAACAGTTCATGGTGAAGGGGTTGAGCTAACATTACGTTACATAGCGTTAGCTACATTTAAGGTATGGTTTTCTGCAGTTCAAAGGTCGCTATGTCTTTCTACGTCTGGCATCCTTGTAACTCATATCTGGGAGTGAGATGTGTGTGCACTTTAAGTCATCTTTGCCTAATATAAAACAATGCACACATATAACACACTTTCCTCTATATGTTGTGGCAGCACACAATACAAGACAATACATTTTATCTTGCACAGGTAGGACAGACACACTGTCCACCAATTGGAAGAATGGGTAACAATGGGTTTTTCTGAGAAGAGCAGTATTAGCCTAGAACAGGGGTGGCCAACCAGTCAGAGACTAGGAGACACATTTTTTACTGTGTTACCGCAAAGAGAAACATGATGCGCGCACACACACACACGCAAACACAGTCACACACACACACACACACTCAGTTCAACCAAGTCCACAAACATTAATATAATATTTTACAATAGCGTTTTTCTTTTACTATGCATGTTGCTTAGTGGGACTTCCTGCATTCTTTGCCTTGAACAATCCTCTTCAATATGGCTTGATTCTGTTGTTGCCACACGAAGCAATTCTTTCACATGGGTCAGTCAGAACAGGTCGATGCTTTGATTTCACGAGTTTCAGGAAACAGACTCGCACACGAACGATCTTCAGCGAATTAACGTCCGCGAACCCCTCCGTAGAACGGCCCTCTCGACATTCGGCTGTGGAGTTTCTGCGTTTGGCCAGCGTGCCGCGAGTTTAATTTCATCTCGCCCACTTGCGCGTTTGACGAAAATACCGTCTTGAACTCATGCGGAGCGAACACCAACATAAAAAAACCCCACAAACTTCGATATGAACGTAAGAGCCGCATGGCCTAGAACAGTGGTCCCCAAACTACGGCCCGCGGGCCAGATCCGGCCCGCCTCCACATTTGGACCCGCCCCCTGAACAATACCTTAGACGCTTTCCGATTTATTATTATTTTCACCTGGCCCGCTGCCGTTGAGATTGCAGTGAGACGCGGAGAAAATGTGAAGTGGTGCTCTTCGCAATAAAACATCTTTGATGGGACGTGTCGCGTCTCGGCCAATCAGCGTTCAGATGTCCACAGCGTTTGGGAAGTTAGGTTAGGTTGAATGTTAGTCCGCTACATCTGCTGCTGTCACGCTGCACGGTGTAGCGATACTAACAAAGTACCCGTGCGTTAAAAACGATGTGATTTAGCATATTTTAGTATCGATACTTCATTAAAAGAGCGATCAGAGCGCACGCGCTGCTCCGCTCCGTTAAATGCAGGGTTAGTATCAATCCCCCCCCCCCCCCCCCCCCGGCTGGCCCTCCAGCAGACAAGGGAAACGTTATGTGGCTCTCAAAGGAAAAAGTTTGGGGACCCCTGGCCTAGAACAATTGGATTGTTTGTTTTTTCCAATACCGGTGCTAAACGGGTACTTTTAAAATGATACCGGTGCCTGAACCGATACTTTAAAAAAGAAACACAATGAGGACATTAAAAACTTCTTCGGCCATATTACCTGTACAAGCCGTTATCATGGCCGCACTGACAGACTGTCAAACTCGTAGCTAGCTACCAGCTACGAGCCAGGTTAAACATGGTTATAATGGCTCTAATTTATTATTTGTTGGCCTACTTTTAGATGATAGATAGATAGATATATACTTTATTAATCCCCAAGGGGAAATTTGTCGTGACAGTAGCAGCAACACACAAGAATAAAAACAAAACACAAAATATAAGAAACAGGGATGAAAGATATAGAAGTATACAAGTAAAATAAAAGTAAAATACAAAACAAAATATATATGTAAATATACAACACATATGCATACACAACACACAACAACACTGACAAATCAAATACAAAAAATATTAAATATAGACAGAGTGCAAAAAGCAAAGTGTGTGTATGAGAGCAGAGCAAATGAAATGAAATGTGTGTGTATGTGTGTAGTGCAAACAAATGAGATGTGTGAAGTGCAGATCAACATAGTGTAAGTATTCAGTTATTGTTGTAGTTATTGCACTATGAACTGGCAAGAGGTGATCTGTTATAGAGCCTCATAGCCGCAGGAATGTTCTCCTGTATCTGTCCTTGTGGCAGCGGAGCGTGAGGAGACGTCTGGAGAAAGTCCTCCTCTGTCCCTGTAGGAGGTGGTGGAGAGGGTGGTCCGGGTTGTCCAATATGGACACAAGTTTCTTCAACGTCCTCCTCTCCACCACCTGTTCCAGGAGCTCCAGCTGGCAGCCGATGATGGAGCCAGCCTTCCTAACCAGTTTGTTGAGACGGCTGGTGTCACCGGCTCCGATGCTGCTCCCCCAGCAGACAATGGCAAAGTGCAGCACACTGGCCACTGGCCACAACCGACTGGTAGAATAACTCCAGCATCTTGCTGCACACGTTGAAGGATCGAAGCTTTCTCAGGAAAAAGAGTCGACTCATCCCCTTCTTGTACACAGCGTTGATGTTGGCCTTCCAGTTCAGTCGGCTGTCGATGGAGACGCCCAGGTACTTGTACTCCTCCACCATGTCCACGTCCACTCCCAGGACACTCAGAGGTGGAGGAGCTGTCGCCTTCCTCCTGAAGTCCACCACCATCTCTCTGGTCTTGGCCACGTTCAGCCGGAGGTGGTTCTCATCGGCCCACTTTACAAAGTCACTCACCACTGCCCTGTACTCCTCCTCCCGTCCATCCCTAATACACCCGACCACTGCAGAGTCATCAGAGTACTTCTGCAGATGGCATGACTCCGTGTTGTACTGGAAGTCACTGGTGTACAGGGTGAAGAGGAAGGGAGACAGAACAGTTCCTGTGGGCTCCAACATCACTGACCTCCAGACAGCACACGGCCCATTCTGACAAACTGTGGTCTGCCTGTGAGGTAGTCAGTGATCCAGGAGATGGTGGACGCATCCACGCTTCTCACTCAGCAGCAGTGGCTGGATGGTGTTAAATGCACTGGAGAAGTCAAAAGTGACTCTCACAGAGACACGGTTCCATCCAGGTGCGACTGAGCTCGTTGCAGCAGGTAGATGATGGCGTCGTCCACTCCCACATGAGGCTGGTAAGCAAATTGCAGAGGGTCCAGCGATGATTTCACCTGCGGCCGGAGGTGGGCCAAGACCAGCCTCTCCAGCACCTTCATCACATGGGAGGTGAGGGCGACCGGTCGGTAGTCGTTGAGGCCAGATGGTGTTGACTTCTTTGGGACAGGGACCAGGCACGACGTCTTCCACAGCACCGGGACTTCCCCCAGCCTCAGGCTGAGGTTGAAGAGGCGCTGCAGGACACCAGACAGCTGGGTGGCGCAGGTCTTTAGGACCCTGGGGCTGACGCCATCAGGACCTTCCGCCTTGCGCTGGTGTAGCTTCTCCAGCTGTCTTCTCACCTGGTCAGTCATCACAGAGAGAGGGGGGAGGGAGGAAGAGCCCATTGATGATGAGGGCTCGGTGAATGTGCAGCTCCACAGGGGGGACAGAAGGGGAGGTGTTTGGGAGGTGTGATGTGTGGAGGAGACAGGAGAGGGCTGTGAACTGAACCTATTGAAAAAACAGTTCAGCTCGTTGGCCCTCTCCAGGGAGCCCCCTGGCTGTCTACCTCCCACCTTGAAGCCAGTTATCTGCTTCATCCCAGACCACACCTCCTTAGTGTTGTTCAGCTGGAGTTTGGCCTCCAGCTTCCTCCTGTAGGAGTCCTTGCCCTCCCTGAGCTTCACCTTTAGGTTGTGCTGGGCTCTCCTCAGCTCATCCCTGTCTCCAGACCTGAAAGCAGCTTTCTTCTTGTTAAGAAGCACCTTCAGGTCCCTGGTGATCCAGGGCTTGTTGTTGGGGAAGCAGCGCACAGTCCGTGATGGGATGGTGGTGTGTTCACAGAACTTGATGTATTCCGTGATGCAGTCGGTCATACTGTTGATGTCCTCCCCATGCGGTCCACACAACACATCCCAGTCCGTTGACTCGAAGCAGTCCTGCAGAGCGTCGTCAGCCTCCAGAGACCACCTCCTCACAGTCCTGGTGGTCACCGGCAGCCTCTTCACCAGAGGAACATACTTGGGTGTCAGCCGGACCAGGTCATGATCAGACCTGCCGAGGGGGGGAAGGGCAGTGGCACTGTATGCATCCTTTGTATTAGCATACAGCAAGTCCAGAGTTTTATTGTTCCTTGTTGGGCAGTTTATGTATTGATGGAAGGTTGGCAGAGCTTTATCCAATGTGGTGTGGTTAAAGTCACCAGTGATAGCCATGAACGCTCCAGGCTGTTGATTCAGCAGTGCAGACACAGTGGAGTGGATGGTGTCCACAGCTTCCTCAGCGTCAGCTGATGGTGGCACGTACACGACAACCACAATGGCGGATGTGAACTCTCTCGGCAAATAGTACGGGCGCATCCCCACGGCCAGCAGTTCAATGTTCGGGCTACAGAAGCGCTCCTTCACGCACACATGGTCCGGATGGCACCACCGTTCATTCACATAAACAGCGATCCCGCCCCCCCTCTTCTTACCGCTCAGTGTAGCCTCTCTGTCAGCCCGAACAGTCCTGAAGCCGGGCACGGACGCGTTGTGATCCGGATAGTCCGCGTGCAGCCACGTCTCAGTAAAACACAAGAGGCTGCTCTCACAGAAGATCCTCAGTCATTACCAGCGCGCCGAGCTCATCCGTCTTATTCGCCAAAGACCTCACGTTCCTCGTTATGATCGACGGTACCGAGGGTTTGTATCTCCTCATTTTAGCCCTCCGCTTGACACCCGATCTGCAGCCGCGAGCCCTTCTGCGTAGCTCCAGCGGGATCACAGGTCTGTCTCCAGGCAGAAGCTGCGGCCTGCACAGCGCGATCAGCTGAGCACGCGAGTAGACGACGGTCCCCGTCATTGTTTTGCTGTGGCTCTCCGATACTCACAAGTGAACAAAAGCCACAGTAAAAGTTTCGAAAAAAGTAGTTATGGTCCAGTGTCCGACTGTAACTAAGACAAACGTGAAAGAAAAGAAAAAGGAGGAAAAGTGCAAAAAAAGACAATAAAATAAAAGCAAAACGCCACTACTCAAACAAGCAGCCATTGGCACGGTGCCATTTTATGAATGCAAGACTTGCAATCAATGTCACGGTACTAATCTGAGTTCAGGCTGCTCGTGTCCCCATCGGTCTACACGTTTTCAGGGGGACCGGTCTCTCCATCGCGCTCAGCCTGACCGCTGATGTGCTCACGCAGACAAACACGGCGCATGCCTCCGCTTTCAAAGTTAAATATGATCGGCTATCGTAACCTGCTGACAGGGCAGAGTCACCAGAGAAGTTCAAAATAAGTTTCTCAATCGGCTCAGGCACCGAAAGGAAGCACCGAAATGTGCGTTGCGTTTCGGTCCGGGTGGCACCGGTTGTGTAGGAACCGGTGCAACCCGGCACCCCCAATGTGGCACCCAACCGTAGTCAGCAATGTTCTGCTGAAGCAGTCTGTTGAGAACGTGCTCTACCGTCCCTGCAGCAGGTAGAGGAGAGGGTGGTCAAGGTTCTCATATGGACAATACTTTCTTCAGTGTCCTCACCACCTGTGCCATCCTTTATACACCCGACCACTGCACATCAGAGAACTTGTGGAGATGGTCTGTCTAAAGTCGTCTTGCTGCTTCTACCACATCTGTATACAACCCATTGTTGATCTGCCTCATGTGCCACAGAAAAAGTTGCTGCCCTGATTGCATGACATGCAATGCAGGGTTCAAACGAACTAGATACAAATTGAGTGAAGAGATGATTGCAGAACTTTTACATTAGTTTATTCAGGAGTTTGACCAGAGGTGAACACAATAGGCCCAGCGGAGATTTTCCTTTGGTTGATGGAGTCCGTACCTCTTTGTACTAGAAGAAAAAAAAGACAAAGTCGATCACAAACTGCATGTAGTTTGTTGACAAATGTTTGCCATATGTCCCGTACCCCGTTTTCTCTCTCGTCTGTAGTTCATCTGGTGTGCAGGTTCAACACACTGGCCTCTGCATGAACCATCTGCTTTGCTATGCGAGTCACAAATCTCTGCATCGCAGTGGACAAAGATCTGTAGACGGACAGAAGGGTTTATTACACAGGGCTACTATGAGATGTGGACAATGCACACTGCTCATACGTTACCTCGTTCTTCAGAACCGCCTCATCTTTAGTAAAGGTGAACATCTTCATAGAGAAGCGTTTGATGTGGGATGGGACTAAAACCCTGGCATCTCTCACAACAGGATGGAAAACTGTCACATAGCTGTCATCAGGATTTGCACAGCTGGGGAGGGATTGACAACATATTTGATTTATCACAAGTTTTGAGACCTTACTTAGCTTTATGCTACTCATTACCTGTCTATAATGATATCCCAGCTAGGCAGAGATGTCCGGTCTTCATCAAGTGTAGCCCAACAGTTCTCCAAGATGAGCTCCAAATTTGGGTCAGTAGCCTCAACCAGCTCTACCTCAAAATAGAGAGGCTGCCTCAGATATTTTACAACTGGATAATCTTCTGCTTGGTAGAAGAGCGTGTACGATGAATCTGGAGGAGAAGAGTCCCATTAGAAAGAGGCATTGTCCTGACTGGGTACCGTCTTGCAAAAACAAGGTTTGATAAAGTAAACTTTACCCTGGGCTAGCCTCATTTGAACCATCAGCTGTCCTGAGCCGGTCTCCGCTGTGGGTTCATAGAGTCTTGGTTTTGAGCCGAAGCCAACAGTCCGAGTCTCGTTGACCACATAGTAGCAGGAAATGGTTTGTCTTGGAGAACGGAAAATACACTGAGGTGGACCTCACTAGAAATTATATTCGATTAAAAGATTGGACGAGTCCCTCTACCTGTACTGAGGACCAACTGGTGATGGTCCTTTGTTGTAAGGCAAGGCAATCTCATTTTCATACAGCATGTAGTGGTCAAAGAACTGAGCACAAAAGGACGGAGGCATTAGCAATTAACAATAGTGTAGGGAGATTTAAGGTGAACCAACACTTACTGTTCTTGTGGTTCCACATGACGCAACATTGAAAGAGAAATATGCAAAGCGATCACCACTGAACGCCGGTTTGCAAGACTGGTCCATTAGGGTCAGCCTACTTGGGACCATATTGGTCACAGAAGCCACCTTCACAGCTGTAGCCGTCATCGTTCCATTGGGGTAGCACTCTGCGGGTAGAGGTAGTAAGGGTGACGAACACGTCCTATAGTCCCATCAGCAGAAACCCTCAACATGTTTAAGTCTTACCGGTTGTTGTTAAGGGAAAGTTGCAGGACAAGAAGAGATCAGCGAGCACCCAGTCGTTACGGGCATGAAGCAGAAAGAAGTCAACGTGGGCTCTTAATGAATCTGAGGTTATCAGCTGGAAGACAAAGAGGGAAGTTATCCAATGCAGAAGCTTCAAGGTGAGAGGTTACAGTGAAACATACCTCGAAGGTTGCATCCTTGGCATTGTATGGAAGACTGACGCTGAAGTGTGTGCCGTTTTCTTGGAACTGGTAGTGAGCCATCTCAGGTGTCAGCTGTTGATGTCCAACCATTGCCTTGAAATTGTTGCCTTGACTCCCGTATTTCACACTGATGTAAAACTGGTTCTGGTCACAGGTGCCAGTGATGGTTGGTAGCTCTAAAAGCATCGACAAGGTTGACCATTGGACTATCTTTAGCTTAAACTCTACGAGGTTGTGTAATGTCAAATTTAATATGAGACACCCAAGGTTTTGGTCAATTGGCATCCCTATCACATCTTTCAGTTGTTAAATTTCTCCCCATGCGACACAATTGTGAGCTAGATAAAGTAAACAGTGAAAAGTTCAATCTCACCAACATCTTGCAGAGACGCCTGCAACTCGACTGGGACCGCAAATGGAGTTTCTTCAGGAAGGATGATAAACCCAAAGATCAGAGAGAGGAAGTAGGTTGTAACCAAGGGTTCAGGATTCTGCAGACGTAAACAACTCAGTTAAGTCACTGAAACCAACAGAGAGCAAATAAGCGGGCACCAATTGCCATTTAGCATCTATAATTTCACTTGCATCTTTCAGGACAATATCTGCATCAAAGGGCACTAAAACAGAGATGCTCTTGGTTCCATTGGAGAGCCGATGCTCCTGGATGGTAAAACCTCTGGCATTGCTCTCTTCAACAGTGAGCACGCTGGTGAAGAAGGTGATGTTCCTCAGCACCACATCATGAAGAAGGGGCCCCAAGACAACGCTGAAAAGGCGAGTCTCTGGGACAGTATCTGAGGAACAGGAAAAAGGCTATAAACCTTCCTTTATGAGCCTGAAGTTCTGTCATTTAACAAATAATGACTTACTTTCTTGGACGTGGGGAGCTTGAAGAATAAGAGGGGTGGTAATGGGGAACAACACCTTGTATCTGGTATCATCTCGGGTGCCAGTGGTCCTCCACAGTACCTCGAGCATGGGCTCCACAATGTAGGTGACGTGGTACTGGTAATCTGGGGCATGGCTCTGCAATTATTCATGACATTTTAATAAAATATGCAAAGAAAAGTAACCCTTTCATTTCTAAGCTAGAGTACTTCACAACCTTGTAGTGACCATCAGGCGAGCCGACTGGGATCTCAATGATGATGTGGAAATCTGTGGCGGACAGCGTGTACCCTCGTGCAGCCATCTGAGATCCATCAAGCCTCCTTCCGTTAATGCCCATGTGCATTTCTCGGATTTCAAAGCTGCCATCTACCAGTGGTGTCATACGGCGAGGTACGTGCCAAGAGATTACGTTGTTGGTGAAGAGGACGCCACCTGTTAATGATAACCCAACTGTTGACTCATCCATATGACAGACTTGAGAAAACCATGTCCACACAGATTGCTCGAGACTTGCCTGTGGGACAAGCAGCTGTCAAGTCCACCACACTCAGACCATGTGGTGCCTTGTAGTAGGCGCTCACCCTGAAAACTTCCATGGAGACTCCATCCACCTAAGAGATGTTGGTTTATTGTTCTGCTTCCAAAGCCAAGTTTTATGCAAACCACTTTGTGTGTTGCTTACCTCTTCTGAAGTGGTCTCTGCTGTATTGTAGGGGGATCGCATAACCAGACGGGTTGAGGTCACCATAACCGGCTTGTTCAGCCTCCCTCAGAACCATTGATACTGGTTCTGGTGTGTAAAATGTCAACTTCCAGATGCCATGTGATTCCCCAGAGGCCTATAGGTAAGGGGAGAATTAATCATTTCCTCTGTTGAATGAGAAAAGAGTCCAGGTTGAAAAGCAAGCCCACTGTAACAGGAATGTAAACACATACATCAGGAATGACGTCGATCTCTTTAACATCTCGAGTCTGCCCCTTAGCTTCAGGAGTAGCAATGAGCTGGGACACCTAAAAGAAATGGTGGCTTAATAGATTCTTAGAAACAAGTTGGTAGAGATTTTCAATATTAAGTGACCTACTTCCATGTAGTTCCTGTCACAGAGAATCTCTCTAGAGGCCCAGCTAGTGTAGCTGCAAGTCTGGCTCACATCATGGGTAACCACGTCTGATCCACTGGGGCCGTACATGCGGAGCCTTAAGCCAACATTAAAGGTTTGATCGTCCTACACATGAAACAAGAATTTGGCTTTAGGAGAGTCAAGAGCTCAACATCCTGCAATTTTTTAAACAAAAATGACTCCAATTGGTGTTCTCCAATTGGGGTTAACGTGTTTATTATTTTTATAGTGGCTAAAATATATAAGGTCAAACATTGGCCGTTTTAGATGGCCGCTGTATAAAACGCATACAATACTGATAAGCTAAATATGCTCGTAAAAAGTTCAATTCTTAAGTCATTAATGCAACAAATGTGCAAACATCTTTCTCACAGGCAACTCGTAACTAAATGTCCTCAAATAAAGTAAACTCAAACACACCTTATTGTCCACGTAGCAGCCCAGCAGAGACGAGTAGATTCTGATGTTACCCCACGGGTCGGACTCCATGCTGTAGCCACACTGAGCAGCCAAGTTGGGTGTTATCACAATGTGCTGGGTGCCATCTGGGGGGGAAATAAAGACGAGCATGACAGGACACCTCTTTCCTAGTGTTAACCAACCATGCTTATGAGCAGACTGCATACTTACTGATGGCCTCCACCTCAAGCGCATTCCCCACTGCTAGGGCCTTGTCCAATGACAGCCTCATTAGATTACCCACGCAGTCTGAATGCAAGCCACTGCCTGTGAAAAGAAAAGGCTTGTGAGGAGCAGTACAATTTCTGGAACAATGGTAAAGTCATTTAGTTGAAAGTCAGGCTTACTTGACTGTGAATTGACCTTCATATTTGGCCTTGCTTGAGCCAAGAGGATTACTGCAGCCATCAAGTTCCATAACAGCCTTAAAGTAAAACACACCATTTAGAGACATTAAGTGGGCAGCTAGCAGTCATTAAACAAAGAAAGTAAAGTAACTCACATGTTCCCAAGTCTCCACATCTTGCAGTCTGAGAGCAGCCAAACAAAAGAACTAGAGGAATCCAATCACTAGCAGCACTTGGCACTGAACACCCAGCACACCTGATAACAGACCAACTCTGAAGAGAAGTGACTGACTGCTTGCTGATACATCACCAGCTGTTTTATACATCAGTTAATTACAATACACATGTGAGAGTAGATGAGAGGGGTCAATAAATGACTAAAGGAGAATAATGGCCACATCTGGACCCTTCCTTATCTATCTGCCCGGTGAGGTAAGGACTGTGATTGCTCTTTCTAACCTATGAGTATACTGAGCTTCTTTGTCGGTGACCACTTCTAAGATATACGTGATGCGGGGGGTTGTGCATAAAACTTCCTTAGAGAATGTCACCGTTATCTTCTTTAGATCAGTCAGGGGCTAGGGCAATAATTTAACCCTCATCCAGTCTACTCCATCTTTACACATAAGCTTTGTGCAAACAATACTAGGCTATAACATATATTCTTTACACCATCCTTTATACACCCGACCACTGCACATCAGAGAACTTGTGGAGATGGTCCGTCTAAAGTCTTCGTCTTGCTGCTTCTACCACATCTGTATACAACCATTGTTGATCTGCCTCATGTGCCACAGTAAAAGTTGCTGCCCTGAATGCTTGACATGCAACGCAGGGTTCAAACAAAATAGATACAAATTGAGTGAAGAGATGATTGAAGAACTTCAAATTAGTTTATTCAGGAGTTTGACCAGAGGTTAACACAATAGGCCCAGAGGAGATTTGCCTTTGGTTGATGGAGTCCGTTCCTCTTTGTACACATGTTCCCAAGTCTCCACATCTTGCAGTCTGAGAGCAGCCAAACAAAAGAACTAGAGGAATCCAATCACTAGCAGCACTTGGCACTGAACACCCAGCACACCTGATAACAGACCAACTCTGAAGAGAAGTGACTGACTGCTTGCTGATACATCACCAGCTGTTTTATACATCAGTTAATTACAATACACATGTGAGACATCACCAGCTGTTTCAAAAAGGACCTGTAACAGGTGATCTTCCATCCTGTGGGTGGACTCCAGTCTCTATTGGGAGAGGACAGCAAAGGGAGTGAAGTTTGAAGGGAAGTCAACAAATGAAGAGAAGTTTGGGAGAAAACTGTTCTGATAAAGGAAATAGAGTGGTTTACCGGAAGGTGATGAGGGGGAATTTTAAATAAACCCTTAAATTCAGAAAGGAAGATGAGCATGTCGGTCTTAGCTTGATAGCCCTGACTAGGGAAGTGACAAAAAAGATCGGAGACGTGGAAATGGCAAAAGTCCTGAGGGATGAAAACTTGTTTACACTATATTAATACGGAAGAACCGAAAAACAAAGCAATGCTAATAGAAAGTATATGTAAGAACATTTTAAGTGGGAAAAGAGTGTTTGGTGAGAATTGAGTTACACGGTGTGTGATAACAGGTATTGCAGTCGATGAAGATCTCTAAAAAATCCAACAGAGTTTGAGTTGGGGAGAAGTGAGATGAAGAGATTGATAAGAACAGTTCACGGTGAAGGGGTTGAGCTAACATTACGTTAGATAGCGGTTAGCTACATTTAAGGTATGGTTTTCTGCAGTTCAAAGGTCGCTATGTCTATCTACGTCTGGCATCCTTGTAACTCATATCTGGGAGTGAGATGTGTGTGCGCTTTAAGTCATCTTTGCCTAATATAAAACAATTCAATTCAATTCAGTTTATTTGTATAGCCCAATTATACAAATTACAAATTTGTCTCGGAGTGCTTTACAATCTGTACACATAGACATCCCTGCCCCAAAACCTCACATCGGACCAGGAAAAACTCCCAAATAACCCTTCAGGGGGAAAAAAGGGAAGAAACCTTCAGGAGAGCAACAGAGGAGGATCCCTCTCCAGGATGGACAGGTGCAATAGATGTAATGTGTACAGAAGGACAGATTTAGAGTTAAAATACATTCAATGAATATGACAGAGTGTATGAATAGTTCATAGTAGGCATATTCCACGATGGAGACCTCCACGATCCATCAGGCAGATGGAGTTAGAGAGGAGGAGTGGGCGGAGTCTCAGCAGGGCCATGACATAGTTGGTAGTGGACATTCCATGACTCAGACCTCGATGATCCATCAGGCAGATAGGATCTATGTCGTCTCATAGGGTCCGATGACCCCATGAGACGTGAAGTCAAAAGGACTCCGGGGAGAAAGCAGAGTTAGTAATATGTGATGGAGAGATGAAAATTCATCCTTAAGGAGAAAAAAAAGAGGAGATAGGTACTCAGTGCATCCTAAAACATCCCCCGGCAGCTATAAGCCTATAGCAGCATCAAAGGGCTGGACCAGGTGAACCTGATTCAGCCCTAACTATAAGCTCTGTCAAAGAGGAAGGTCTTAAGTCTACTCTTAAATGAGGTGACTGTGTCTGCCTCCCGGACTGAAGGTGGTTCCATAAAAGAGGAGCTTGATAACTGAAGGCTCTGGCTCCCATCCTACTGACCGCTGATGTGCACACGCAGACAAACACAGCGCATGCCTCCGCTTTCAAAATTAAATATGATAGGCTATCGAAACCTGCTGACAGGGCAGAGTCACCAGAGAAGTTCAAAATAAGTTTCTCAATTTCAATCGGCTCAGGCACCGAAATGTGCGTTGCGTTTCGGTCCAGGTGGCACCGGTTGTGTAGGAACCGGTGCCACCCGCAACCCCCAATGTGACACCCAACCCAAGTCAGGAATGTTCTGCTGAAGCAGTCTGTTGAGAACGTGCTCTACCGTCCCTGCAGCAGGTAGAGGAGAGGGTGGTCAAGGTTCTCATATGGATAATACTTTCTTCTGTGTCCTCACCACCTGTGCCTTTGTTAGAGTTGGACAGCACTCACTGGAAGATACAGCGGTAGACTTTTACTTTAAATCTATAAAGCGTTTATTCAAAATCAGGATACAAATAGACAATCATGCGCATGGACCCAAATCCAGAGCTGTGACCAATGGCCCCAGCGCTGGAGAAAGGATGCCTGAGCAGAGCGCGCGGCCATTGAAATAGCCAAAAGGAACAGTTCTGATTGGTCAGGCGAAAGAGGTGGTGTCTTCTCATTGGTTCTTGTTCCTCTGCTTCCGCCGTTGTCACTCCTTCATTGGTTCTTGTGGCCAGCCAATGAATTCATATGTTTGTAGAGAAGTGTGACACAGGAAGAAGTAATTAATTTATTTTCCAGAGAGTTGATTTACTTGGTCCCTCTCTTTCAGGGCCTTATCTGTGCAAGAATGGGGCCTGGATCTTCTCAGGTCGTTCAAACAAAGGGCCTCTTCACATGTGAGAGTAGATGAGAGGGGTCAATAAATGACTAAAGGAGAATAATGGCCACATCTGGACCCTTCCTTATCTATCTGCCCGGTGAGGTAAGGACTGTGATTGCTCTTTCTAACCTATGAGTATACTGAGCTTCTTTGTCGGTGACCACTTCTAAGATATACGTGATGCGGGGGGTTGTGCATAAAACTTCCTTAGAGAATGTCCGTCAGAGGAGATTTGCCTTTGGTTGATGGAGTCCGTTCCTCTTTGTACTAGAAAAAAAAGAAGACAGAGTCGATCACCAACTGCATGTAGTTTGTTGACAAATGTTACCCAAATGTCCCGTACCCCGTTTTCTCTCTCGTCTGTAGTTCATCTGGTGTGCAGGTTCAACACACTGGCCTCTGCATGAACCATCTGCTTGCCTATGCGAGTCACAAATCTCTGCATCGCAGTGGACAAAGATCTGAAGACGGACAGAAGGGTTTATTACACAGGGCTACTATGAGATGTGGACAATGCACACTGCTCATACGTTACCTCGTTCTTCAGAACCGCCTCATCTTTAGTAAAGGTGAACATCTTCATAGAGAAGCGTTTGATGTGGGATCGGACTAAAACCCTGGCATCTCTCACAACAGGATGGAAAACTGTCACATAGCTGTCATCAGGATTCGCACAGCTGGGGAGGGATTGACAACATATTTGATTTATCACAAGTTTTGAGACTGTGTGATAAATTAATCGCAATTTCAAAATGTGCGATTAATTAGTTAAATTTTTTTAATCGATTGACAGCCCTAAACTTTATATATATATATTCTAATCAATGTATTTATTCCCAGGTGTTTTGCAATTTCCTTTTATTTTCTTCGTGCCTACACTATATATTATCATTCCATGTTCATACCAATGGAGGCTGCGTTGGAAATCGTTATCTAACTTTTGTCAGCATTTTGAGTGGAAATTTCATTTGCATTTGTACTACTTTTTAAGACTCTAGGAACTACAAGTAGTCCCGCATTTAGTGAGCGCAGCTCTCTAGTGGGGCAATATGGTACTACAAGCTCCTTAAGATATGATGGTGCATCACCAATCAAAGCTTTGTAGGTTAAGAGAAGAATTTTAAAAGTGATTCTTGATTTTACGGGGAGCCAGTGCAGAGCAGCTAGTGCAGGAGTGATGTGATCTCTCTTCTTAGTTTTAGTGAGAATACGAGCTGCAACATTCTGGATCAACTGGAGGGACCTAAGAGACTTATTAGAGCAGCCTGATAATAAGGAGTTGCAGTAATCTAGTCTAGAAGTAACAAACACGTGAACCAGCTTTTCGGCATTTTTTGAGACCAGATGTGCCTGATTTTAAAAATATTACTGAGATGAAAGAATGCAGTCCTTGAGATTTGCTTTACGTGGGAGTTAAAGGACAAGTCCCGATCAAAGATAAATGTACATATAACACACTTTCCTCTATAAGATTCAAGATGGCGTCACACGGATAGCAGCCCCTCTCTGTCCTGACCATTTGGTGTTTTGTTCTGTTTCTAAATGTTTGTGCAAAAGTTCGTCCAAAAATTGTTCGTCTTCGCCTCGTCTGTCTACGTCGGAACCCAAATATAGTCGCCAGGTTCTGTTAACCATCGGACCAAACCACGGCACCTGACGCTGAACAAGCGGAAACACTCATGGAGCACGGATTACTCGGGCCGCCCACGACCACACCGACCACACTGGACTCCGACCGCCACTCCCTCCCAGAAAGGAGGCTACCAGAAGCGTTGTGAGAGGAAGCAGTAGAGGGTAAATGCTGAGGAACCCGAGCTAGGCTAGCGGGTTAGCCAACTCGGCCCAGCCATACCATCCATTATCATGGCTTTGGGTCACATCTCACACAAATGTACCACATTAGACTGCTGCAGACGGAGTAGCGAGACGTGGAGGAAATTGGCTGTGCTTATCTTCACGGAAACATGGCTAAACGACAATATCCCCGACTTGCTGTGAGACTGGAGGGAGCTAATATGCTACTGAGCGACAGAGTTTCGCTGATGGAGGGAAAAACTCACAAGTGGGCGGGGTATGGGGAAGCGATCCGACGCATGGTGCCGACGCTGCTGCAGTATGTAGACACCGCTCACCACTACGGAGTTTATGATCATAAGGTGTCATTCCTTTTATCTGCCGAAAATTCCACGGGTGATTCTGCTAGTCGCTGTTTACATCCCCCGACCTCCAACAACAGTGATAGAAACAGTGCACTGGGTGAACTGTAATCAGGCCATCATTTAACAACAGACGGCCTACCCGGGACGGCTTCACCATCGTTGCTGGAGATCAACCATGCAAACCTTTAAGACTGTCCTTCCCAACTACACCAGCATGTTGATTTCCCTACAAGAGGAGACAACATTTTGGATCTGGTCTAGACAACCCACAAAAGGAGCGCATAAGGCCTCCCCTCCCCCATATAGGTCCTCTGACCACATCACCACACAGCACACGCCAGCATACAGACCCAGAGTGAAAGCCCAGGACCTCTGTCTCCTGAAGTAGGTGGCAGGGAATAGAGGGGCCTGCACTTCAAGACTGCTTTGACTCAACAGACTGGGGAACAAGCGAAATATACAGCCACATAAATTCCACTACACTGACATTGGGGAGCACATGACACTGTTACTTTACATTAGCAAGTACTGATGATGGACCGTATGTAAAGACACTCATCAACATCAAGGCAACTAGAAGCCGTATACAGGGAAGTCCACTGCTGAGGACTAGAAATAGGGCTCTGGGAGCTGGGGACTTAAACGGACTTGAAAACAGCGAGAGCTAACCTGTCCCACGGCATCAGGAAAAGCAAAAATTCCAAGCACAAAAAGATAACTCCGGCACTTTAAAGACAGTAGAGACATACGCAGAGCCTGTAAGTAAGTATCCAGACCATCACAGACTATAAACCACGCCACAGAACTGCGACAGCAACATCTCTCTGCTAAACAACCCTCAACAGCCTTTGCCCGGTTTGAAGTATTTGAACAGCACCTCGTCCACACAAGACCCGCCTCTTCCCATGATCAGGTTCTGTGCCTGTCTGCCGGCCAGCGTGAAGAGGGACTCTCTCCTGTCCATCAACACCCACAAGGCAACAGGTCCAGACAACATCCTGGTCAAAAAGGAAGGATCAAGTGAGGAGGAGCCATGACGCTTTCACGGAGTTCTACACTTTCTGAGACAAGTTGTTGTCTCCACCAAGGCTTCAAGGTAACCACCATCATACCCAGCCAAAGAACGACTGGCCCTGCTTCAACGACTATCGCCCAGTGGCACTGACCCCATAATCACAGGGAAGTATTGGAACGCACTAGTCATGTCGCATATCAAATCCACTCTCCCCACTCTGACCCTTTTCTCCAGTTTGGTATACTGGCCAACGTCCACGGAGGATGCAATCTGCCTGCCTCTACCAGCCTCACCCACCTGGACAAAGACTCATGTAAGAATGCTATCTATAGACTTTAGCTCAGCATTCAACACAATCATCCCACAACAACTAATCTGCAAACTTGACCAGCCAGGGGCTCAACACTGCTGTGTAACTGGCCTGGACTCCTGGAGGAGAAATACAAGCAGTACGTGTTGGCAACAACACCCCGAGCAGCATCACACTCCAGCACAGGGGCCCCCAGGCTGTGTGCCCAGTCCCCTGCTCTTCACCTTGCTGACTCACGACTGCAAACCAGCTACAGCACCAAATCACATGGGTCAAGTCAGGTGACGACATATTGATAGGTCTCATCACCAAGGGATGACGAGACCTCTACAGTGGAGGGAGGTCAACCTTCTGACCACTGCAGTGCTGGGAGCCAACAACCCTCCCGCTCAACAACAGCAAGACCAAAGAGATCGTTGTTGACTGGGAAAGGCCACACCCATCACCCACCACTGACCATCAACGGTGACATTGAGCAGGTCAGCAGCACCAAATTCCTGGGGTGAACCAGTGAGACCTCGTGACAGCCAACACTACATCGCTAAGTAAAGAAAGACAGAGGCGCCTATCTCGAAAACTGGAGGAAAGCAGTGAGCCCCATCCATCATGTGCACCTCTACTGGCTGCACCATCGCAGAGCATCCTGATTAACCGCATCACTGTGTGTTGAAGCTGCACAGACTACAGCAGGAATGCCCTGGCAGCGCATAGTGAAGGTAGCTGGAAGGACTGCGGGTGCCTCACCCTCCCATCCCTGCAGGGGATATATACAATTACCACCCGCAGCGACCTTGATCAGGAGTGACCCCACCCCTCACACGGTCTCTTCAGCCTCCTGGCCCTCTGGGAGGAGGATACTGAGCCTGGGCTCATACCCCACTTAGGAGTCCAACAGCTTCATCCACCAGGGCTGTCAGGAAGCTGAACCTCCCCATCCTCCCACTCCGCCCCTCTCTCAGACTCATGTCTGAATGCTGCTAGCACAATTTATGTTGTCTATATGTTTATATGTTTCTTTACTATTTTGCACTTTATGTTGTCTATGCACTTTATGTTGTCTATATGTTCATGCTTTTACTATTTTGCACTCTATGTTGTCTATATGTTGCACAATTCACTTTGTTGGACAGAAGAGAAACGTAATTTTGATCTTCTGTATGTTTGCACATATGGAAAATTGACAACAAACTGATTCTTGACTTTGACTTTGATGTTGTGGGCAGCACACAATACAATACAATACATTTTATCTTGCACAGGTAGGACAGACTCACTGCTCACTCAACAGGGAAGAATGGGTAATAAATGGGTTTTCCTAAGAAGAGTGCATTAGCTCAGAACAGAGAGAGAGACATTTTACTATAAGCTATCAGAAAGAGCAACATGATGCGCACACACGCACACAGACACACACAAAACACGCACACACACACGCAAACACAGTCACACACACACTCACACACACACACACACACTCACTCAGTTCAACCAAACCACAAACAACAATATAATATTTTTCTTACATAGCTTTTATTTACTTATGCATGTTGTTTAGTGGGACTTCCTGCATTCTTTGCCTTGAACAATCCTCTCAATATGGTTTGATTCCTGAAGTTGTTACAGGAAAGCATTTCTTTCACATGGGCTATTGTATTAGAACATAGGTTTTATGTTTTGATTTCACGTGTTTCAGGAAACACAGACTCGCATAC
This sequence comes from Pseudoliparis swirei, assembly GCF_029220125.1. Lineage (NCBI taxonomy): Eukaryota > Metazoa > Chordata > Actinopteri > Perciformes > Liparidae > Pseudoliparis > Pseudoliparis swirei. Next base: position 5,973,081 of record NC_079405.1, on the reverse strand, counting down.
ATGCGTACGATCTTCAGTGAACACTAACGCCCCGCCAACCCCTTCCTCAGAGAACGGCCCGGCCTGACATCTCGCTGTGGTAGGCTTGCGTTTGCCACTCCACGGGTCATGGTAGTTTATTTTCATCTCGGCCACATAAACAATGCTCTGACGGAAATACCCTCTTGAACCTAAGCTAAAGCCGTAACACCCAGGGTTTTTCCTGTGTCAAAATGGGTCTTTGGTGCTCCCAATTTTTTTTAATAGAAATTATAAAATTGCACCAGTTATAACGAAAGCAATATATAACCTTATTAGGGGGCTGTCAGCTGTTAACGCCGCTAATCTATGCGCGACACTTACGCCGCTAAGACGCACTAAAATATTTTAACGAATCTCTTTTTTTTTTTTTAAACTGCTGCAGCTACGGGTTTGACACTTTCCGCTTTTTAAAAACAATTATTTCTCCGCCGAAATATGGAGCAGAAATCAAGTTTAACTTGCAGAGTGAATCGTTGGGTTTCCTCCTGCCTCCTTCCTCCCGCCTCCCCTCTGATACACAGAGGAATCGAGGGGCGACGGTCGGGTGACACGGCGCGAAAGTAAATCCCGCCACACGAAAACCTTCACCGTGATTGGTCAATCCGCTTGTCTGTCAACATCGGGGTAAAACAACAAACTAATGAACACCTGTGTAACTGACAGAAAGGACTCCCACTCACAGGTAAAAGCTTCATTTAGCAGCCTGTCAGTCAGAGAACCAGAGAACACCGCATTTATGCGACAATGAGCCTATTTCAGAGCTGAGATTGTTCTGGAATGTCGATAAGGCAAATAAAATAAGATGCAAAAAAGACTTTAAACGTGAATCAATTTATTTTGTAAAATGTCGTAGCCGCCCCCCAGCCTAGAGGGTGAACAGGATATATCAGAATGTCAGTCAGTTACCAAGGCCACTGGTTCTATGTTCAATGTTAAAGATGATACAGGACCAATGGGGTCTCTTTAATATATTTTTTAATTATTTTTAACTGATGCTCACTAGCGTTAAATTATCATCCAATTTATATTAAATAATTATTAGTACTATATGGTGAGCTTTGAAAACACAAAATGAAGTTTTGTCTTTAAAAAGAAGGAAAATATTCTTGTTATTAATTAATCGCGATTATCGGCGTATTAATTAATCGCACTTCAAATGCATGACACCACAACTTTTAATCGATTGACAGCCCTAAACTTTATATATATATATATATTCTAATCAATGTATTTATTCCCAGGTGTTTTGCACTCTTTTATTTTCTTCTGGTATTTGAAATTATATATTATCATTCCATGTTCATACTAATGGAGGTCATGCTTTGGAAATCAAGTATTCAACTTTGTCAGCATTTTGAGAGTTGAAATTCTACTTCTCCTACTTGTACAGGTGTAGTGATCAGCATGGCTGCCCATTCATTCTCACAAGACTCTACAAAGTCATGTATTGATTCGAAGAAGACACGCTTTTATCAACTCAACATTATTGATCAAAACAGAACGAGGTTCAAGTTGTAGCTAGGGATGAGGAAATT
>NC_079405.1:5906157-5970525 GCF_029220125.1 Pseudoliparis swirei | reverse complement strand
ATTATAGGCATAAAGTATATAAAGTACACGTCCTCTTCTTCAGCATGTTGGGCGACTTCGGGGACGAGATGGACCAGACGTCGTCCCGCATGGACTCAGTCCTCAAGAAGCTGGAGAAGGTGTCCCACATGACCAGCAGTGAGTCCACACACACACACACACACACACACACACACACACACATACATACACAGACAGTATCATTTAAATGGAGGTAGAAGGCATGTTAAGGCTGTGTGGTGGACAGATGTATGAAGGTCAACCTTAAAGGGACAGTATGGATTATTTAAATTAGGGGCGGCTGTAGCTCAGTGGGGTAAGAGGGTCGTCCTGCAACCCCAAGGTTGTCGGGTCGATCCCGCCTCCCATTAGTTGCAAGTCGAAGTGTCCTTGAGCAAGGCACTGAACCCCCAGTTGCTTCCCGGGCGCATCACTGCAGCCCACTGCTCCTTAATAACTAAGGATGGGTTAAATGCAGAGAACTAATTTCCCCTTGGGGATTAATAAAGTATATATCTGTCATCTAAATGGGGGTCGTGTGAGGTATAGGGACACAACTATGATCAGTATTATTTTTGATCAATGTATAAATCATGATAATTTATTACAATACTTTATTTAACCCTTGTGTTGCCTTAGGGTCATTTTTGACTGAATCAATACACCCTCCCCCCGCTTTAGGATTAATTTGAACCCATTCAATGTTTAATGTCGGTGTTCTTTCGGTAGTCAACAAACAAACATAAAGTGCATCACACTTAAACTTGGAAAAAAATATTAATTCTAATAATTTTCTGGAGGTTTTAATTGCTGGCGTCAAATTGAACCCAAAGGGTAAAATATGTTAGTAAATATAAAGGTAACAGGAGGGTGAAACATTGAATCGGGTCAAAATGACCCATAGGCGGGGGGAGGGTGTAATATTGATTCGGGTCAAAATGACCCGAAGGCAACACAAGGGTTAATTGAGGGACGAAATACTTGCTTTTAAACTTTGACATTTGAATCAACAGAGGCCATGTTATTGTACATTCCTCCTATCTGTCTGTTGTCAGGTATCTGTATGTCTTGCCTTTGCTGGTCGACCTTTCACTCTACCTGCATGTATGTCTTCTGTTGTTGTTTGGCTGTGTCTGCTGTCATATATTGTATTTACTCTGCATGCTTTTATGTTCTGTGTCTCTGACTTGGATGTTTTTATTCTGTACATTTTAACATAGTTCTCCCTTTATTTTATTTACTTTGTCCGTTTTGAATTTGAGTCTTCTTGTTGCATGTCTTGTTTGTATTTGACAATGTCTAAGAGTACTCACTATTCTCATTAATGGTTTGTGTACCCATTGGAAAGCGTAAATATTGTACAAACATTGTATGTGTAATTTTATGTTTTTGTTTTATGACATCTACCTATTGGGACAATATATCAAAAACAGCCTCTTGGCTAACTGGCACATTTACAGAAATGTTTTTATTAATGTTGTAACTACATGTTTAATGCTCACGCCACGACTTCATTTCTCGTTAATCATAAATCTTATAAATGTAGGATAGTTTCTAAGATTGCTCTTAAATTTCTGAACATCTTTCTCAAAGCAGTACTTAAAAGGTCTGTCTGTGGTGCTGACGATGCTGAACACACGTTAAAGTTTAAAGTGTCTTTAAGACATGCTACATTGTAATAATACATGCATCCCAAAGTCTTATGAACCATGCAATAGAGCGTATTCACGTGACGTCAGAATCTCAATCGCGCCATCTTGGGGTCCCACTTATTAAATGTCAGAAGAAGTTGACCTGGCTCTCGTGTCCGCTGTTTGATTATGCGAGAGCCCAGCAGCCTCATGTCCTTCTGCATTACCAAAGACAGATTTCAGCGGTTGGAATTGAATATTCGCAACACTTTTTTACCTGATTTTACTCGCTCAACACTTTGTGGTTAATTCGCTAGTTACCAGCACATAGCCCGGTCACATTCCTGTAAAACAGTTTTCATTTCCGCTGTCGACCATGGGACATTAACAACTATTTCTGCGTTATACTTGTTGTGGAAATACCACAAATGTCGGAACATCGAGCGCCCCGTGTCTGGGTTCATATATGATCCAGTCGCACAGCTCCGCCTCCAGGACGAGTGTCTGATGAAGCCGCTTCCAGCTCCTTCAGGACCAGCAGTGACTGTTTGGTGGCCGTGCTGATGCTGTTCCCATGGAGCCAGTGTTTTATTTTACCTTGAAATGAATCACAGAGTAAAGGCAGACATCGCCCGACGGAGTTGCCATGTTCATGGCTTCCTCCCAAGTTTCCATCCACAGTTCCTTTTGCGCAAGTGAAACATTGATTTTCGCCGCGCAAAAGCAAAAGAGATTATTGACGAGAGTCAATGGAAACGTGCCCACAACCCGATGTGTGAACAGAAACACATGAGAACAGTCCTACCGCTCATACGCCGAGTGAAGCCGAAGTAGATGCATGACAAGTTGAAGTAATGGCCTCTTGTTGAGCTGATAAACCCATATTCTGAATCATTAGTCCCACATCCAACAGTGAGGCACAGCACCATAATCACAAGGCACGCCGTTTTGAACTGAAATTGCGTCTCCTTCAGGATATAATGGTCATTTCTAAAGAAGAGCGGCATAAAAAAAAGCAGAAGATGCTCACATTAAACCTTAAATGATGAGAAGTGATGCTTCCTGTAGGATTCATTAATATGTCTTTACTGCATCACAACTGCTTTATGTAAGTTTGTAAACATACACAACATAAATGACAAGCAAATGGATGACGCAGATGATAAAATATGCCACCAGGACAGCTTCAGTCAGAACTAATGCTCATAAATTAGCCAGGATGGAGTAACTGACAGATGAATTCATTTTGATGTTAATGTCATATTCTCATCCTCTAATTTCACACTTTTATTTTTAATTTTACATCACTTAAATTTAAGGTCATATGATATACGATATAAGGTGATATACGAGACTGGGAGCATTTCTGTTGCTTTTTTATGTTGATGAAAACGCGATTCTTCTCATCAGGTGATTAATGTAGAACATGAAATTATTGGGCTGATGCTTTTGCGAAACACTTGGTTAAGCTTAACTAAAAGAATGATTTTAAGGCTCATCACTGCCTAAGACTGGGATTCTGTAAGAAATCCGACTACCTCAGAAAGACAAATGGAACTCGCCAGTGTGGATCGACGGCTCACGACTTCATGGTGACAAATCGGGTTCGGTATCGTTTTAGGAAATATCTGATCAAACGATATTAACTCAATACCTTTCTTGAGAGGTCATTAGAAACTGCCAACAAAGAGTACAAATATAGGAAGACATGAGAACTAATAATTCTAACACTGTTTATTTAACATCCGTATCCGCCTGATAAAATACACACAAACGCAGGGGTCCGAGCATATCAGAGCAAAACACAAATACACACGCGGGCGCTGTGTTGAAGGCACCATTAGCACGCTCGGTTAGCTGAGCAGACTCTAATTCCCCAGATTGATGTGTGAAAGGTGCAGAGGGAAGATCTGATGACATCACACAGAGGGATTTAGACTTTACTGCACTATGTCTGTACAGTCACAATAGTTGTTTGTTGCTATATATATATATATATATATATATGAAGAGAACTCAGGGAAAAGTACTAAAATGCTTTTCTGGTCTCTTATTTACAAAATATCCAAAGTCCAAAAAGTGACTCAATCCTTGTCCTTTTCTTTATTCTATATTAATTCCTGGTCATGTGGTCGGTCTATCTGCCCACTATTGTGTGTGTTTAGAGAAAAGAAGCACGGGGCACCAGAGTTTAATCTCTTGTGTGAAGGGCCCCTCTGGAAAAGCAGAAGAGAAATACTTGGCATCATTAAAGTAACTTCTTTTAAATCACTTCTTAAACCCATTGTTATAGAACAGATTTTAAGTGATGTCGTCCTTATATGCAGTTCTTTGGTTCCCCTAATTTAGTTTGTCTGTTTTTTCTATTTTCTATGTGTATCTTACCATTCTATTTGTTTTGCATTGATTCTCTGTAGAGCACTTTGTAAACTCTGTTTTTAAAGGTGCTATATAAATAAAGTTATTATTATTATGATTGTTATTATTATTATTATTATTAGTAGTAGTAGTTTTAGTAGTATTACTGCCAGGACAGTTTCATTCTGGTTTTAAGTATTAGCTGGTATTCTGCTTGTATTTGACAAAAATGAACCATGAGCTGAGACGGTCTGGACTAGGACACTAAGGACTCTTCCTGTTTAGACGCGGTCCTTCCTTACAGTCTTTTTAACCTGTCATGTTTCTTAGGTCATTTCCTTGCTTGCTTTTACAGAAGCTGTTTATCGCTAAGTTCTTGCAAAATGCCCTGACCTCTCGTGACCTCTCGGCCAGGTCGGGACATTTCACATGGCACTGAGCCCTCATATGCCAATGTATTTTTAATGGGTGCTGAGTGAAGAGAGTGCAGTGTAGCAGTGCAGCGCTGCTTGACCGTACTCTGGCCTTGTCTTTCTGGTCGATACACTTCCGACACCGTCTCAGAGCGGCTCTACTATTCTATTTATGAAAGTGGATTATATTCTGTGTCAATGGATGAGGTTCTCAGTTGAGTCAGATGAGGTTCTTAGTTGGGTCGAAGTTCGAAGACTGTCCTCACTTGGAATGTCTTCGGGTCAGTGTGAATGCGACTGACGGCACAAAGGTTCAGCATGCTTCAGAAAAACCATGCTAAAGTTATTCCAAATGAACGCACCTGAAGGCAGCGTGAACAGCAACCCTGTATCACAAAAATTACGTTCCCCCAGACCTAAAATGCAATTTGCAGTTACGTTTGACTGAAATGTATTTCTCTCCAGATTACGTTTGTATTTTACGTATTACAATTACAAATACGTCTCCAATCAACGTATCTTTGCCGTTTGTTGTCTCTTTTCTACAATGCTGTTATGAAATCGAAAAAGCGTCCTCTAGTCTTATTTATTATTATTTTATATGTTTCGCCTGCGTATTATGACAGCAATAGGCGTTGGAACGGATCATATGAATTGTCGTGAACTGCTGGTGACTCTTCTTTATTCGCTTTCTTTAGGTGACAATACATTAATTAAAACTCAGAACTATCACCACCTTATCGCCACCTTCACAGAGTTAGCCTCACACGGGTCCAACCAACTATTAAACTTTTATGAAATGCGATCTGTCAGTAATCTATGGGGGAACCGCATCTATGGTCCTCCTGGTGGTCCCCTGGTGCCCCCTGATCTATATGTAGGCACATAAACATACTGCACACGTCCACGATATATTAAAATATATTTAAGGCAACACTGAAATCCCCCCCCCACTCAGCCAGGAGATCCTCCTCGTCGTTGTTATTGTTGTTGTTTGTTTCCCCACTAGAATCATTAAAAGAGAAGGAAGGTTGTGCTTCTCCTCAGTGGAAAGGAGGTTGAGGAGGAGGAGGAGACACGGCCGTCCTCACAGCGAGGCGCCTGGTGAGCGTTGATCCAGAGGTCAAAGGTCAAAGGTCAGAGAGCAAAGAAGAGGACGAGGACCACCATCATCACGACGACCAGCACGCCGATGGCGCACCACTGCCTCCGGCCTGCAGGGGGAAGCAGAGCGACCGATGAGCAACATACGTGTGCCTGTGTGTGTGTGAATGTACTGTAAGTGTGTACGTGTGTTTGTGTGTGTGTGTATATATGTGTGTGTGCCTGTGTGTGTGTTTTTCTCCTGGTACTAGTACTACTAGTAGTACCAGTACTATGATTCACATCGACATAAACAATTTATTCATTTTCTGTACTATAATTTATTTTTTGGTCATATTTTCTGCCTTTTCTAATACTTAAAAATACTTTTTTCATGCTATTTCATACGACGACTTTAAATATATTTTAATTTTCCGACATCAAAGGAAAAAGGTAAATATTCAGCATATTTCTGACCTTTTAATAAATGAAAAATTCAAATTTATTTAGACAAACTGACTGATTTTTAAATGAAATACAATATACATTTTCACGGACTTAAACGTGTCTGAATGTTGCTGAGTGACGTCATCAACAGCTGCTGGTCTGAGTTTGTGTCTTCAGGTCTGACAGCCAATCAGATCACAGTTCACCTGGACAGACGAACCCTGCAGATGATTCCCACAATGCATCACTTCTCACCAGAAGACGATCGCAGTATGGCCGACAATTCTCTGGTTGTCTTGGGTAGTGGGATTCTCCTCTTCATCACCAGCCTCCTCTTCATCAGTCCTTTTGAAGCTTTTTACGTGACATTTTTTTACACTAATTACTTTTCATAACACTAGAATAACTTCATATGTCTCAACACGTTTTTCTTCTGAATGTTTTGACTTCCTGGGCATGAAAAGATCTTTTTTTATAAAGTTTTCTTATTGTAATTTAATGTAAATATTCACATTACCAGTCCATCCCGTCACAAGGAGCTCAACGTAGATTTATGAATGTTTTAAAGTGTAAATAATCACATTACCGTCACGTTGAACAAGTTTAATAAAACTCAAAACTCCAGAAAACAATCACGACGATTCGGTTGTCGAAGCAGCCGAGTAACATTTATTCTTCATGTCGTGTTCGTGGAAGTCGAAACGTTAAATAAAAAGGTTTCAAGAACATGAACGGCGGGATTAAAGTTTGGTTATGTGCAAAAAACACGAAGCAAAGCGGCAAAAATAATAATATTAGACTTCCGGTTTGAATCATAAAGACATGTGTCTACTACCGGACACTTTACGAAGTACACTGCAATACAGTGCACTACAATTCAGTGCACTGTATTGTAGTGCACTGCGTCGCTGATAAGTGCTGTCTCAAATGGAACACTTACGTTAACCAATTGGCGGAAGTGACGGACGCAAATCTGTTCACGGCACCCGCGAAATTAAACCGGGAGTGACATATGCAAATCTGCTTGCGATACCCTAACCCTTAAAGTGACAAAATGAATGCACTTCTTGCCCTCTTGTTGTCCCTTGTTTACCTCTTTCTCCACCCCATGTGGAAACTGCGATACCTCCACAATCGCGGCAGGAGCCTCCGCCTTCTGGCTGAAGTCGAGATGGTATATGTAAATTTATTTGTGATTTTGCCTTACCTTCACAGCATAGCTTCATGTAGTAGTTGCAATTAAATTCTCCTAGCTAGGTATGCTAAATTCTCAATTATCTTTGTCAGAAGTAGCCTTCTTCTTTGCAATCCATTCACACCATATGGAAATAAAACATGACAAATCTGTACATGTTTGTCCCTAGATTCCAATTAGTTTAAAGAATTATCCACTGAAATGATAGGCATCATCTGCTTGAATTCACACAGTAATAGGCCTACTTTGACTGACTGTACTTTTATACACATCTCTGTTGTAGTGAAGTTTACCCTGATACAGGAATCAATGAGCAATTGAACACACAGGCATATTAATTATTGTTACAAACATGCATCAATTCTAATATAAATCAGAAAACACAATAAAAGACTACAAAACCTCAATGACAACATTTTATTGATAAAATGACTTACATATTAATATAATCTTCCCTTCCCCTCCCCTCCCCACACTCTACAGCAGCCACTCAGTCCCAGGCGGCGCTGCCGTATCAATGTTGCAATGCCACTGCTGGCGTTGTATTGTGATGGCCACAGTGACATGAGGGTGGACTTCAGGCTCACCCGAGAGTCATTCAACGCCCTCATGGCTGTGCTGGGCACTGACTGACCACGGTTGGGGCCCCGAGATCTCCTGTCTAGTTTTTATTTTTTGGCTTGCCAGCGCCACCTCCTATCGGGTGGTGGCCAGGGCCTTCGACAGGCCCCGGGCCACCGTTCACCGGCTGGTGCACAGGATGAGTGGGCAGATCGCTCCTGTACACCGCTGTCCGCCACCCTACAGGAGAGGAACTCCCACGCCCAGGTGCCCGCCGCCTGCCTAGCTGGGTCGGCAGCCTTCAGCAGAGTGGTGGGGGCTATTGATGGCTGCCACGTCAGAGTGAAGCCCCCAGCGGAGGATGCTGCCTGCTATTTTAACAGGAAGCTTTTTCATTCCATCCAGCTGCAGGCCATCTGTAATGATAAGTGCAAATTCATAGATGTGTGTGTGGGCTACCCAGGCTCAGTGCATGATGCCAGGGTCCTGAATAACAGCCCCATCTTCTATGAGCAGTCATACCCTCCACCAGGATACTGTATCCTTGGGGATGGTGGCTACCCCTGCCTGTCCCAACCCATCTGCCTCATGACCCCCTTCAGGCAGCCTGTCCACCTCCAAGCACGCTACAACTGCTGCCTGTCAAAGGCCAGGTGTGTTGTGGAGAGGTCCTTCGGGATACTGAAGACGCGATGGCGGTCCATCTTCTTAAAGGCCCTGGAGGTGGATGTGAGGTGCCAGAGGTCATTGGAGCCAGATGCAGATGTCGGGAGGGCAGCAGAGGACCAGCCAGCACCAGCACCTCCAGGAAACGTCTCTGGGGCAGGAAACAGAAATAGGATAGCCATTCAGTGCTATGTCCCAGACCACGATTACATTTAAATTAATACATACATACACAACATTAAAAAAACAACACACAGTGATGATTGAAAGCTACAATTATTTCTAGAAGGACAAGCTAAGATAGCTATCGTAACGGTATTAATTATCGGGCGGCGTGTGGGCAAACGTTTGCGGTGTCATGTTAACCCGTTATTAAACTGATCATATCCATTGTTAATCCATTAAAATTGCTCTTTCGATTGTTTAACAGAACAGCTGTTGTTTAACACTGTCCGATGACTGACATAGCTATCTGTCGTCGGACTTGCCGCTGGAGACTGCGGTCAAGCCAGCCGCCACTTCGAAAACACAGTCAAGCCAGCCCGCACGATTTTTTTCAGTACACGTATATACCAGACATTACGGTACGAGCGTGTGAAAACTGTCTTCAAAATAAGAGCGAACTTCCGGTGAACGTGATATTACGAAACACGCCTTTAAATACAGATATAGTGATAGATTAAACTAATTGAAGAGATGAAAAATCACGAATTGAATGAATGATGAATGCAATACATAAAATAAGGTAATTATTCCAATATTGGATGTTTTGATTTAAAATTTCAAAATAAAAGATATAGAAAATCACATTCATGCTCAAATGTGTGTCTAATTTCAGAATAGATTTAGAACACAATGGTGCGTTGTTACAAAATACTTTCACTTCTGATTCATGGTAGAGTACCTCAAGGTGTCACCCAGAGATAATCAAGACATTCTGACGTTTGATTTCTAAATGAAAGCACTTCATAAAGAAAATAATAGTAATATATTTCCAATATTTGATATGTCTTTGAAGCAAATCCGTAACTTTCTTGAAAAAAATTACACTGCAGTCTTGTTATTGGTGACCTCAGCTAGGCCCATGATTATTTTCATGAGATATTACTTTGTGGATTTTGAATAAATTCAGTTTAAATTTAGCGAAAAATAAATATTATTAATATTATGCCAATATTTGGATTTTATTTTAAGCAAATCTGTAACTTTCTTGAAAAGAGTTACACTGCAGTCTTGTTATTGGTGACCTCTGCTAGGCCCATCAATATTTTTATGAGATATTACTGTGTAGATTTTGAATGAATTCAATTTAAAGTTTGCAAAAAATAAATATTATTAATATTACGGCAATATTTGGATTTTATTTTAAGCAAATCTGTAACTTGCCATAATATTAATAATATTTATTTTTCTCAAGGTCCAAAGCTATAATTAGATTTGCCCAATGTGTAACGCAATGAGTCACATCGATCGTATAAAAAAGATGCTCAAATGATGACGAGAACGCGAGAGCACATAAGGGAATACTGGTAACGAGTCAATGAATCGATGGACTGACTGACGGATAACGATTCGGCTGTTCTGATCTTCAATCATGTCGTTTTGAGCAGAAACATTCCCGAGCTCCAGGTCGAGGCGGTTTCATTCCCGTACAACCAGACTGCGTGCGCAATCGGGTTTGAGGGAAACGTATTTCGTCTTCTATGTGCACGTAGGTAACGGTCGAAGAAACATCGGACTTCATCCAGGACTGTTCATGTCCATGGAACAAAAAGACTTACTTACTTACATTGCGGGTAATGTAGGCGGCTTGTTTTGACAAGAAAAAATGGAGCTCGGAATCGATTCTGAAGTTAAGAACTGTGGATACCTGACTCAGCCTAAACCTCATTAAATGATAGCGTTATTTTTATAAGCTACATTTCCAGCTGTCCAAATTGTATTTCAGGGAAACCCCAGTGGGGAGCACCGAGGTCAGCGCAGCTTCTCGGTTTTTAGAAAGGCTGGAAAAGTTAATAAAAGGTCAAAAAAAGAGCGGCACACAGAGTCCGGAGAACGGCGCGATGCTAAAAAAACACAAAAAAACATAATTTGCACGTGCAGGTGAGGAGCCTCCGGCGGCAATTACACCACAAGACCTCAGCACGCCGGTAGCGGAGCGCCGCCATCGGTCAGGAAGGAGCGGGCGTGTCGCGATGCTAATGGTCATGGGTGCTCTGAGGGCAGGCAGCCCTGATATACACTAAGATACACCGTATACAATTTGTATTTTAATTACATTTTTGTATTAAAATGTTCTTTCATTCATTATTCCAATTCTTAAATATAATATGTCCTTCCCTGCTATTTTATTTTATTGCATATATTGTAAACATGCTTGCTGCTGCTACAAACAAATTCCCCCTGGGGATGAATAAATATCTAAAAATACTGGAATTAGCCTCAAATATACCAACCACATGCACATTTTTAATCATTGAATCTAACACCAGGCATTTTACACATTGTAGTAACGTTGAGTTTACTCGTCAGAAGTAGTTCAGTCTTTGAAAACAGATGTTTAATGTCTTAAATGAACCCCAGAGGCTTAATAAGTCGACAAGTGAGAATATCCAACTGGATGTTGGGGATTTGAATGAAGTGGGTCCAGTTGCTTTATGGGGAATTACCCACAAGACACAAGAATCAAGATATCTCTGCTTCCACTGCTTTAACTCTGACCATTCTTCTTTTAATCTGCCTTCTGCTCGTACCTCAACTTTATGGAAGAGCAACTTTTTAAAAAAAACTCAAGTCTCAGAGTAAATATCAAGGACATGGGAAAATCCACAATAGAAACACTAAGATATGTCTGTATTGATTTTCTTTCCAAATACAGAGTGCAACTCTCTTTTTTTCTCAACTGTGAAATCTTTAAAAAAGTCAACCTCCTCTCGCTTCATTTACAAAGCAATGCAAGAAGCGAGGAGCTGCCAGGGAACAAGAACAACACTGACCATGAGGCAGGATGACTCCTGGTTACAGATCAGGTAAAGACATAAAAAAACAGATGATGGAACCCAAACAACTCATCGTCCATTTCTCATTTATTTGCTCAGAAATACAAACAATGCAAACATCGTATCAGAAGCACCAAACGATCATCTCCATACATGTAGAAAAAGAACATCTGCATATCTCTAGGAGGAAAGCCATTTCTCTGACCCATGAAGAAATATCACAAATATAGCTTTTGAATTGAGTTTTTCGACACCTTCGAAGCAAAAAGTTTCCAAATGGAGTATAAAATATACATAATATCAGGTTTCTATAAAAAAGGAAGGAAGGAAGGGAGGTGGGGGAAAGAAAGGCTTTCCAGTATTTTCAAATTTGACGCCACATGTCCTCGTTAAAAATATACTGAGCTCTGCATCTCATTTGTGGTCTCCAAACGACTCGAGGTGTCACGGACACGGAGGACCTGACTGAGAATAGTTCTGTTGTGTGGTCATCAGTCCAACAACCTTCACTTCACTGTGCTGGGATAGAGTTTCAAAATATACAAACATATAGCCAAAGTGACATTCATGTACATTATTGATTCATTTAAAATGGTGTACATATGTCTCTCCGCTATACCCTGGTATTTAAATTAATACAGCACAGACGGGTACATTAAAAAGTGGCAAAGGAGATTGTATTGGAAAACTTTAGTTATTCTGATTAGGATGAGCAAATATAACATTCATTTACATAATATTAAAGGTTTGGTCAGATCAAAATAGTGAATAGTGGATACATTGAACTTCCAAAACATCCCTTATGGAAACACATTGTGGGGACCAGTCTGAAACAAGATGTGATGTGTCTTTGGCAGTATATTTTTGGGGGTCAGATGACACAGTATGTGCTCCATGGGGGTCTGTGTCACCAGGCAGCTGGGGAAACAGGCTCTGAGACGCACCCGGAGCTCCTTGTTGAACAGGAAGCTGATGATGGGGTTCGCCCCCGCCTGGGCGAAGCTCATCCAAACCGCCGCGCTCAGGTAGAGCTGCGGCACCGGAGCTCCCCGCACACATATCCTCAGGTATAGCACGCGCTTATGTACGGCGCCCACAGAACCAGGAAGGCCAGCGTGATCATGTAGTACATCTTCCCGATGCGCTTCTCCATCTTGAACTCGTCCAGCACCAGCAGCCTCCTGTTGCCGGGGTGCGACGACTGCCTGATGCCCACGAGCGTCGGCGGGGTGGGCTCGTGGCCGAAGCCGGCGATCCAGTTGGCGGCGGCCTGTCCGGTCGCACCGGGCCCGTGGAAGGTCCAATTCTGGCTGATGGCCAGGACCGGATGCGCCGGCTTCATCTTGCGGTGGTCGTAGACGAAGCACAGCATCTTGACGTACACCACGTGGGTCGTGCCCCCGATGACGGCCAGCATCAGCATGAAGCCCAGCGTGTCGTTGGCCTTCACGTAGCGGTGCTCGAAGGTGCACTGCCCCTCCTCGCGGATGAACTTGTAGGTGCCGACGTCGAACACCGGCGGGAAAGCCATGGCCACGGAGAGAGTCCACACCATGCAGATCACCGCCGCGCACGTGCACTCAAAAAAACGATTCAAGCCCTTCTTAGAGGTGACACATTTAAATATTGTTTGATACATTTAAATAAATCAATTACAAAACGAAGATATTTATTTTGAATGGGTGTAACACAAAATGTATGAATACTTTCATTTATTAGATTTATTTAGGTTACACTCACAAAAACGATTCAAGCCCTTCTTCGAGGTGACACATTTAAATATTGTTTGATACATTTAAATAAATCAATTACAAAACGAAGATATTTATATTTAATGGGTGGAACACAAAATGTATGAATACTTTCATTTATTAGATTTATTTAGGTTACACTCACAAAAACGATTCAAGCCCTTCTTCGAGGTGACACATTTAAATATTGTTTGATACATTTAAATAAATCAATTACAAAAATAGATATTTATATTTAATGGGTGGAACACAAAATGTATGAATTCTTTCATTTATTAGATTTATTTAGGTTAGATGGTGTGCATATCAACTCTGTCTATATTTAATATTTTTGTATTTGATTTGTCAGTGTTGTTGTGTGTTGTGTATGCATGTGTGTTGTATATTTACATATATATTTTGTTTTGTATTTTACTTTTATCTTACTTGTATACTTCTATATCTTTCATCCCTGTTTCTTATATTTTGTGTTTTGTTTTTTATTCTTGTGTGTTGCTGCTACTGTCTCGACAAATTTCCCCTTGGGGATTAATAAAGTATATATCTATCTATCTATCTATCTATCAAATGTGTTTCATTGAGGACTACCCTTTGCGCATGCGCCAGCTGAAAATCAGTTGTTTACAAGGTGAAGACACTTTCAGGGCTGTACGGTGGTGTAGTGGCTAGCACCGTCGCCTCAAAGCCAGAGGTCTGTGGGTTCAATTCCCAGTCGGGGGCGTTCCTTCTGTGTGGAGTTTGCATATTTTCTTAGTTAGTTAGTTTATATTTTGAGTTGGACAAACACAAATTAATTTAATTTAATGAAAATCGTTATTTTATTTTAGATGTATTTGATACAAATGAGTTGGACTAACTTAATTACATTGTATTGCACTGATGTGCTAAATTTGAGTTGGAGTTGCATATAATTATTGGATGGAAAACCTGCCAACAATTTAATTGAGTTCATCCAATGAGTCATTTCTTTGAGTGTGCACAGGTTCATCTGCTTGTAGTAGAATCGGTGGTGGGCGATCGCCATGTACCTGGTGACGCTCACGCAGAAGAGCAGGAAGGCGACGGGGAAGCAGAAGAGCACCGACATGAAGGCGACGATCTTGCAGCAGCAGAGCGCGCTGTACGGCCACGCGGAGCCGCCGCCGCCTCCGATCGCCGCCATCACGAAGGGGAAGCAGACCGCGGAGCGCACCACGTCCGCCAGGCACAGGTCCAGAAGGAAGTAGAAGGGAGCCTTGCGCAGTGAGCTGTCCTTTACGAGCAGCAGGGACAGCGACGCGTTGCCCAGCAGGCTGACGCCCGTGATCAGACCCAGGGAGGCGAGCTTGACCGCAGAGGCCGCGGACGCGGGAGGTGTGAGGACGGGCTGCTCTCCCCGAGCGCGCTCGTGTTCGCCATCTGTGCAGCCGAGGCGGCGCGTATCCCCCCGCATCAATTCATCCACGAGCGGCTGGAAGCAAAAAACGTAATCCTCAAGCCCTAAAAAATAAACAAACAAACAAACAAACACTCAGGAATAAATTACACTCAGAAGCATCCTGTTCAACATCGACTCGTGTCCATCCCGGTGTGTGCCGCGATCCCCACCGACAACGAACTAAATAAAAGTAGATTTGTTTCTTTTTTTTCTCTTCTTGTCCCTCGTCTCACAAGTGTCCGGTGCAAACGCCGGCGTGCCCGTCTGTTCTTCCAGCTTCTGCTGAGTGGCGGCGGACTCGTTGAGCTTTAAACATCATCCCGGTACGCAACTGTTCGGCAAGACAAGCTGCTCAGAAAACACATCTCAATTTCCAACCGATGGCGGAGAGGTCTCCCGTTTGGATTAAGGAATAAGAAGTGCTGCGCGGGAGCGCGGCGCAATTACGCACTCGGTGCCATCACCAGCGGGAGCTGCATATGAATGTGAAGCCTGTAGGAAGGCAAGCATGTTGGTATGAGCCGAGACAGGTCGGAGGCGCGCCGGTGTGGGTCAGTCGGTGGATCTCATGCCGCAGCAACTATACTATATTGAGCTGGTCCACTTGCTTGTAAGTGAGTGAGCAGGTCTGGGATCAGCCAGCGAGTCGCGATCTGACGGTGCGCGTCGAGCGCAATCCACGTGGAGGTCTGTCCCCATGCACAGATGCAAATGTAGACAGACACGTTGCTTGATGGGGCAGGTCATGAAAAACAACAGATCATGCATTATATTTAACTTTACTTTACTTTTATTCTTTACTTCATCTTATTTTATTTAAAGATATGGGTCATAGTGTAACTGTAACCCATGTTGTATGATGCCTTTTTTCATGAGGCCATATAGAATAAGAAGATGAAAATTAACCAATCAAAACAACAATAATAAATCACTATTCAAAGCTAACTTATCTCTCTCTCTCCCTCTCCTTGTTGTTTTCAATGACATGTGCACCGATTAATTGACAATCAATAATTACAAGGTCAATCACCCATTGATGACATGAAATTCATGTCCCCACTTAAGTCACGTGAATATGTTTTGCCAGAAGTCACGAATAAGGGCCTCATTAAACGATTTAGGATGATGGAGGTATCACACACCTGAAGCTGTGTGGAGGACACGTTTATAACGCTTGGAATGTGGGGTTCAAACGAGGCAAAGACACTCAGAGTATTAGATCATATATAACATGCAATAACGTATTGCTCTCAGCAGAACTTGTTGTACTTTGATTGAACCACCAGCTCCCCTCATGTGAAGCGGCTGCATCGAGGCTGCTGCAGTGATTCACCAGTACCCCCTGCAGGTGGCTGCGGGGAGGCTCACGAGCACACGACACATGCGGCATGTTGGCCCCTCGACGTTGTCATTGGCCTTGTTCACAACCAACCAAGGGCCCCATAGGTCACGACATGCTCAGCCCAAAGTCTGATGTTTTGTACAAATGCATATTCCATCAAAGACCCTGTGATCAAGTCCAGATGAATAATGAAATAATCCCGGTATCACCACTGCTCCCAGGCTCAGACTGGTCAGGTGGAGCTCAGACACATAGGTCGTGAGGGCCTTCTGGGGTTGCATTGTTTATCGGTTAAAAGTAGCACTGATATGGGAATGTCACACTTTGTACAGAAATGGTTATGTTTGGGTCTCCGATTAGAAACGGTTAAGACTAATAATGGGGTTTTAGTACAGTTCACAGTTTGGATCAAGCTATAAAATTTTCCATTTTTCTTGTTCAAATGCTGAAATGCCCAAAAGAACAACTGTCTTGTTGGAGCCTGCAGTGCCGCCAACTTTCACCCAAAGTGCCTCTGAAAGAGGCAACAAGGGGCTACAGACTGAAGATAGTGTCATGAGATGAGGCCTCACTCTATGGAGGACTCAAAATGACTTAAGTATAAATAAATAAATAAATAAATGCATGAATAAATACAAGAATAAATGAATAAATGCTTAAATAAATGTATAAATAAATACAAGAATAAATGTATAAATACAGAAATAAATACAGCAATTAATATATATAAGTTATAACTCAACAGGACATCATTAAATAAATGTATTTCTACATTTCTGTATTTCTTCATTTATTTATATCTCTATTTATGTGTCCACACGTATTTCTTCATTTATTTATGTGACATTTACGTGTCCGTATATTCAAATGAGCTGGGTCGGTCCGAACCTCATTGTTGAACAGGATTGGTCAAGTCAGGGAGCAAGACAGAAGCAATCGATCCCTAGCACTTGGATCTGTAGACGAACAGCGTTTATTATGCATTCTTGTCTGTACATTCTAAATACTACTGTTGAGTCACGGAATGTAATTTAAGGATGTTTTCAGCCGAGAAGTTAGTTGTTTAAGCATCAAATCTGTGGTCGGTTTATCGAGATTCAGTCTAATAAGGATATGCGACGGAGATTTGAGGTCCTGCTCGCGGGACCAGTGAGCTCCGGGCGCTCAGCGCGCTGTGTGGCCGCCGGGAGAAGCCTGATCTCGGCAGGACTTTTTGAAATGCTCCGCTGGCTCTGACGTCTCCGTAGCGGCTAAACATGAGATATAATTAGGTTTTTGAGGATCTAAAGAGCACAACGAGTTTATTATTTACTAAAAGATAACGTTACGTCAATTTGACTGAGGATTAAG
Source organism: Pseudoliparis swirei (assembly GCF_029220125.1). Classification (NCBI taxonomy): domain Eukaryota; kingdom Metazoa; phylum Chordata; class Actinopteri; order Perciformes; family Liparidae; genus Pseudoliparis; species Pseudoliparis swirei. Next base: position 5,953,312 of record NC_079405.1, on the reverse strand, counting down.
ATTCATAACTTCATATTGTAGCGACCCTGGGTCAGGAAAGCTACGAGACGTTGTATATTTATTATCGTTTATTCGTAGCCTACGCCAAACAACAGTGAACACCGCAACACATTCTACTCCACTGTAAATTATTTTACAGTGAATAATTTGAGTAAATTCATGCGCAAGAACAGTTGATGTGGTGACGTCACAAGACCAGAAAGACCGTCCTGCGTCCTCGAGAGTCTGGACTCCCAAAACCAGACTCCAAAGACCAGACTCCAAAAGAACACGAGTCTGTACTCAGTGTTCTTGGAATTGATAAACGGCTGAAGTCAAAAAAGCTGTCGAGGCTAACTTCTGCTAACGGTGAGCTGAGCGAGTCAACTTCAGCGTCATGTGCCAGGCAGAAATAGTAGAGCACAACACACCAGGTGCATCACACTCCTGTGACCAATCATGCTTTAGACAGAGGTTCGGACCGCCCCAGCTCATTTGAATATACGGACACGTAAATGTCACACATAAATAAATGAAGAAATACGTGTGGACACATAAATAGAGAAATAAATAAATGAAGAAATACAGAAATGCAGAAATATATTTATTTAATGATGTCTTGTTGATTTATAACTTATATTTATTCATTCCTGTATTTATTTATTTATTTATACATTTATTTAAGCATTTATTTATTCATTTATACATTTATTTAAGCATTTATTTATTTATTCTTGTATTTATTCATGCATTCATTTATTTATTTATTTATACTTAAGTCATTTTAAGTCCTCCATATCACTCAGTACAAAAAAACGGGGAAAAAACTAGTGATATTTCTTGAAACCTCATCTCGGACAAGAGAGGGTTTCTTTGTACTCAGTGTAGATTATGTACATTGAGGTCGAGGTAACAATAAAGTGATTTCAGTGAGGATAGTGCATTTATTTGATGCTTTCAGAATAGTTTAACAATATGAATCCAATATCAATATTGAAATAACATAAAGAAAAAGCAGGTGAAAACTATGATAGGCCTACTCTAACTCAAAATCACGAGTAAAAGTACAATAGGAACAAAGTGTCACCCGACCGATCGTGGATCTCTAATTGTTAAGTTTTCTAATGCAAAGTAAAGGTGTGGTTGGCAGTGTTTTATGAGTACAATAACCTTCATTTGACAGCCAGTTGCAAAGTACAATTATTAAATTGCACAAATTAGTAAAACAAACCTCTGTTAATCACCTGCATCATTTATTCATAGAACGGCAGTATAACATATTTAGCCAGATTTGTGTAGGACAACTTATCCCGTTGAATTTCCCGATGGAGAGATCCAGTGGGACATTTGCGATTCACGTGAGGTATCCGAAAAACAAAACAGAGTGAGGTCTCTCTCGCTACATTTATTTCCGGCTCTCTGTGGTTGGACCAACTGAAACGTTTCTGCCTAGTGACGCAGAGACGTCACCAGTCGGTAGGCGGAAAAGCGGCTGTGTGTGTTTGTGTGTCGGTACCTGGAGGAAGGAAAAAAAGAAAGAAGCCAGACCGGGTGTTTTCATAAAGAAGATTCATACCGCAGGTATAAGAAGGTTAGCTCCGTGTCTGCTGTAATGGCGGTTCCCGCGGGTCAGACGGACTTCCGTGGGGACAGAGGAGCCCTGAGCGGACAAACGGTTCAACACGACATTGATATCGACGAGAAAGAGTTGGAGAATATCACAAAGAAACACCGAGAAGACGAGACGAAAACGCTGCCTCTGCATTCCCCTTGGACTTTTTGGCTCGACAGGTAATACCATGTTTGACCGGGTCTCGCGCGTTGCCCGTGAGTTTATACCCCCCCCCCCCCCCCCCCCCCCGGGGACTAACAGGAAAGATGCAGGAGAAGAAGGAAAGAAAAAGAACCGAGTCGAGGCCACGCAGTTTCCCGCGGGCCTCTGAGTAGAAAATGTAGCGGGAGAGTGTTTCCCGTGACATTCTTCTGTTCACAAGACCGTTAGAAAGTTAGTTTAACTCTGCCGTGTTGTTATCCAAGCTAACTGCGCCTGCGCAGCACGGTGGAGGAGTCCACCTTGTTGTTGATGTTGTTGTTTTAGTATTCAAATATGCTAGTCAAATCACTTTTTTAGGTGCATTTCCGAGCAGAGCAGCCCGAGAGAGTCCTCCGCTTTTAAAAAGTAACACAGTTGATATTAAATCCAGACTTCCATCCTTTCCCAGCAGCTTCATCTTCAGTCCGGCGCGAAGCAACGCGAGACTGTCGCGCCGTCGCTTCGGACACGGTCTTACCAAAATAAGAGCCCTCGGTGCAAAGTGCTTTTATAACCGGCTGGTCTCGTGTTACCTTCTCTCTCTTTATGGGACGACACACAGCGCCGTGTGGTCCTCTTTTTGTTGACTCAACGTGTTGACTTGAAAGGAGGACACGTTAATGGTTAAGCTCCTGAAAACCTTTTAGGACCCAGACCCCATTAGGACTGGAAACCATTAGTCAGTTAACTTAAAAAATGAGAAGTTATTCGACAGCAATTTTGCCATTGCTGAAAACCATTAAAGCTGTTTTCTATGAAGCAAATATAAAGTATCGTCTAGCTGCAGCATCTCTGGACTTGCTGCTTTTCTGTTTTTTTTAACGATTTTAAAACTAATATACATATTTGGCTTTTGCACTGTTGTCTGGCAAAATATGACATTTGAAAATGTCATGTTGGGAACTGGATGTTCATTCCCTATTTTAATAATCAAATGGTTCATAAGGAGAAGAAGAAAAAAACGTGACACATCATAATCTATAATTATCAATATATAACATATTGAATATGTCAGTTGCGGCACTAATTAGGACCGCCTGGTGTCTGTAAACGGGTGCATTTGGTTACATCATTTCTGTGTGCTAAAACAATTTCTTCTTGTTCTCCCAGATCCCTACCAGGCACGACCGCTGCAGAGTGTGTATCCGGTCTGAAGAAGATCTACACCGTGCAGAGTGTTCAGGTGAGCCTCATCGTCTTGAGAGGAAAGGGATCAAGTGCACAACTTGTCTCGGATTTAAATTTGCGCCACTTGATGCAAAGGGAACTAGAACGGGCACTCGATAGAGCGCATACCTTCGCATATCACAAGATTGGGCATTGAATTATGAACATTTTGGCATTAGTTGCATGCCAATTGGATCAAAATTGACCGTGCTATGGTAAAAAGAAGATGTTGACCTTTTCATGACCTTGACCTTGACCTTTGAGCCGATCGATCCCAAAATCAAAGCAAATGGTCCCCGGATAATAACCAATCATCCCACCAAATTTCCTGAGATTCGGTTTCCTACTTTTTGACTTAAGCGAATAACACGCAAACATACAAATAAATAAATACACAGCGATCAAAACATAACCTTCCGCATTCTCAGAATGCGAAGGTAATAAGCTGTTGGTGTGCACTTAAAGCTCCAGTAGACACAAGTAGTGGTGGGAGTGGGAGGAGGAGGAGGGACCATCATGTCCTGAAACGCAAACACGTGGTTCACGGGTTTACTGACACCGAATTCCATCAGCTTGCTCTCGTGAAATTCAAACCGCCTCGCACTATTGTTACCGCAAAGGTGTACGTTTCTGTTGTAGACATACTTTCATGTGGCAAGAATGACAGCAGCTTGTGGTACTGCACACTGTATGTTCTTTCAATCTTGTCAGTCTTCTAATATTTATCTGGCAAACTCATTTTAGTTCAGAGACCTCTCGCAGCCCAGTTTGAACTCAAGCCGGAGCAGAAAAAAAATCAATGCATAATTGTTCATGTATTACAGCAACTCCAAATGTTCCCCTTTCTTTGAGTTTACTGAAGCTTCATTCTGACAACGTTCACAATTAATGAACATTTACAAAAATGGACGATGAACAGTCTGAAATGGGTGCAGTTTCAAAAGTATATACTTCTTCTCCAACAATCGGTCAGTCTACTCACTTTCATTACAATTCACACATCACAATGCATCTACAAAGGCACAAAACATGTATTTTGGAACTGAACAACCGTGTATTTCGACTGCTCGACACCTAGACAGACACCGATTCTTTTATACTGAGAAATTGTTCAATATCTTTAAATATGATTAGGATTAGGATAGGCATCCATAGTTTTCAGATAACTGAATTCTGGTCAGGGTGGAAGAGCCTCTGAATCAGCATTAAATATGAAGTTGTCTAATCACTGTTTCACGTGTTTCCCAAAGTGCATCAATATAAGACTTCCAGGAGGAAAAAACGCTGCATTTTCTTAAACAATTTGAATCAATTTGTTTTCTCCAATTCCACCTGTTGCGCTTGTTTAACAGTAACTTTAGTCTCAAAGCAACGCGTGTCAACAGGTGTTTTCCTTCTGTTTCCAGATGTTCTGGAGTGTATACAACAACATCCTCCAGCCACAGCACTGCCTCTGAGATGTAGCTATCACTTAATGCGCGGAGAGCGGAGGCCGCTGTGGTGAGTGTATTATCATTATTATTATTACGATTAGACATATTGTAAGTCTGTTCCTTAACACAGGGAAGATTGTAACTGCAGCTCATGCAGCAACTGTCATGCGATATTGTTAACATTTAATACCACGTTTCCTCCAGTTGTATTGGTGTAATAATTACAACAAAGCAACCACTCAACTTTAATGTAAAATATATTTACGTATGCCATAAAAGCTTAAATTATTACATTGTTCTATTTTGGAATTATTATTATTATTATTATTATTATTATTATTATAAGGCCATCAGTTCGACAGGTTGCATACTGTATATTAAAAGATTCCCTGTTTGTCACATGAACAGGTTCTGCTTTGACAATTTAGCATTCTTATTATTTTAGTTTTTTACATAATCCAACATTCGTCTCTGTCTCTTGAATTCATTTAAAGTCACATATGTATTTAATGGGAATTTTGTAAAATTTTTAACAGGGAAGAAGAAAGCAACGCGAAAGGAGGAGTATGGAAGATGAAAATACCAAAAGAAAGCACTGTAGGTGTTGTGCTCAGTTTAGCTGCTTTTTGCATAATAATAGATGAAAAATGTGAATTATGAATGAACCCCTCTGTGTTCTTCTTGCTTCAGTCTGCAGTTTGGAAAGAATTGCTACTCGCTACTATTGGGGAGCAGTTTGCAGATTACTCTGCCTCCGGTACTATAAATCCATACTTGATATATTTCATGGCTTTGCTTTCCGAATGAGAAGAAATTTCCTTTTTTTGTTGAATAATTCTTAACAGTTTTCTTTTTTGTCTGCTTTTTTTTTTGTCATTTCCCAGACGACGAGGTCGTCGGGGTCAGCGTCAGCGTTCGGGACCGGGAAGATGTCGTCCAGGTCTGGAACAGCGACGCCGCTGTCGTCAAGCAGCAACGATCCTGGGGAAAGTCTATGAGCTCCTCCCACAAGTAACTTTTAAAGCTGTTTTTTATAAGTGTGAGTATTCCTCTTTTTTATCCACTTTTCCTATTCTGTGAATCGCTGCTGCTGCTGCTGCTGGGTACTCGTCCTGTGTCTTTAATCTAAAAAAGAATGCAGTAAACCCACGTTGGATAAAGCTACATTACAAACAACACATTGTAATGAACAAAGAAACCTCTTGGCAAAAAGAAAGAATATGAAATACACCGTATCACCATTTTTACATCATTTTCTTAATGTTCGAGCATCAATCTGCAGACGAATCACGGCGGGAGAGACTTGAAGCACAGATTTGTTGTATCTTCTTGTTTTCTCTCTTTTTTTATAGTTGTATGTCTGTTATTTTTATATGGAACTTGGTGTCTGAAATAAAGAATAAATAAATAAAAATAAATTTCATTTCAACAGTCAAGCGTAAAAAACTCACATGGCTGAAAGGAAAACATAATACGCATTTAGCATATTTCTCAAAGTGTTTAACTATCAAATTCATATATTGGCGTTATATAATAATACAAAATATCCCTAGTTCTGACCGGATAACATTAGATTGTCAAGGGCGGACCAGGCTGGTCGCCAATCAGGGCCTCGCTAACAATGCAGAGAAACGCCCCTACGTGCCTCGCTGCCCACGCAGCACTTACTTCAGGTTCTTTGACCGGTGAAACGCCATCAGTCGCAGCCCGAGTACATGTTTCACCAGTCAAAGCTTCGCAGCACGGTCAAAACACCCGATGTGACTTGATCCTCCCACTTTCCGGAGGATGCATCAGAGGACTTCAGTACTCTGGCCTGCATATATCCCAGAATGCATTTCACCAGCAACCGGAAACAATAGCGGAGGTGAAAATAAACTACTGACAGTTGACTTTTTCTAAATACTACTGTTGTTGAGTCACGGAATGTAATTTTACGATGTTTTCAGGCGTTAAATTAGTAGTTTAAAAATCAAATCTGTGGTCGGTTTGTTATGATTCAGCCTATTAAAGATCTGCGCCGTAGATTTGAGGTTGTGCTCGCGGGACCACTGAGCTCTGCAGCGCCGGGCGGTCAGCGCGCTGTGTGGCCGCCGAGAACAGCCTGATGTCGGCAGGACTTTTTAAAATGTTCCGCTGGCTCTGACGTCTCCGTAGCGGTTAACATGAGATATAATTCGGTTTGGAGGATCTAACGAGCACAAAGAGCTTATTATTTATTCACAGATAACGTTACATCAGTTTGACTGAGGGTTAAGATTCAATTCAGTTCAATTCAGTTTATTTGTATAGCCTAATTTCACAAAATACAAATTTGTCTCGGAGTGCTTTACAATCTGTACACATAGACATCCCTGCCCCAAAACCTCACATCGGACCAGGAAAAACTCCCAAATAACCCTTCAGGGGGAAAAAAGGGAAGAAACCTTCAGGAGAGCAACAGAGGAGGATCCCTCTCCAGGATGGACAGAACAATAGATGTCATGTGTACAGAAGGACAGATTTAGAGTTAAAATACATTCAATGACTTAATTCATAACTTTATATTTTAATTACATTTTAACATTGAACTCATGGTGTATTTTTACTTTTGACCGAATTGTTTGCAATTACATGTGTAATATAACTATATATTAGGGCTGTGAAACGATTAAAAATTTTAATCAGGTTAATCACAGGTTTCTGTGGATTAATCATGATTAATCACATATTACCGATATTCGCGGTATATTTTTGTGAGAACAAAAAGATTTATGACAAAAGACGGATATATACATTTATACATTCTTTTTTTATTCATAAAAAACAAAACAATGGTGATGCAACTCAGCAGTTATTTAGCAGTTCTCTTCCATATGGAACATTAATATATCTTCATCCGAAACAGAATGTTTAAACAGAACATTTTTCTCTTTTTTGTCAACCATTAACAACACCATTAAAGGCCCTCCTAGCTCGTCTTCCTTTAGCAGCTGCTGAGGCAAACTAACTTTGTGGGTTTTCTTCATGAACTGGGGCGATGATTAAAGGGACGGCGGGGACATTCAGACAGTGCCGCTAGAGGTGACATTCTTGGACCGGCGCGAGACGGACGAAAGCGAAAGCATTGGTCAAGAATGTTTTCATTAATCAAGAACGAAAGTCGGACGTTCGAAGACGATCAGATACCGTCGTAGTTCCGACCATAAACGATGCCAACTAGCGACCCGCCGGGCAGCGTCCGGGGAACCAAAGTCTTTGGGTTCCGGGGGGGTGACTTTTGTTTTGCTCCGTCCCGATGCGCGCGCACACAGCTCTGCGGCACGCGAGACGGAGAGCCGAGAAGTGTTAACGCGACACGTAGAGACAGAAATGACATGCTGTTGTGTAGACACGATCAACAACAGACGGCTGTTTAGTTTAATAAAAGAACAAAGACGTGCGGGCGGAGATTTCAGGGGGGCGGGCCAATTTTTAAAAATGTCATGCGATCTACCAATACTACGCCGCGATCTACTGGTCGGTCGCCGCGATCGACGTATTGAGCACACCTGATCTAGAGGAAGTAAAAGTCGTAACAAGGTGTCCGTAGGTGAACCTGCGGAAGGATCATTACTGATGAACAGCACGACCGTCTGCATTAGAGCGGGAAATAGTTCAGATTGAATCGGTATATTGGAAGCTCACTCTGCGCATGCTTTCAATGCGTTAAAAAAACAACCTAATTAATCCTGTAATTTAATTATTACGCGTGAACGCGTTATTTTTCACAGCACTACTATATATACATACAAATATATATATATATGTATGTATATAACATATTTATTATATATACATATTTATATATAATCTAAATATGTATAAACAAAATAAATATGTTTTTATTTTGTACACAATATTAATACAATTATAGGTGTATGATTATTTTATTTTCAATTGTGTGTATATAAATATATATATATATATCCACATACATAATTCAAAATAAAATAATTATATTTAAAGAATAATGAAAAAAGCAGGGTTGTCATATTTTTTTTGACTGGAAAAAATAATTTACAGTGAATAATTAGAGTAAACTCAGGAGCAAGAACAGCTGATGTGGTGACGTCATCAAGTAAGCTGCTGTTCCAATCGCAGAAAGACCGTCCTCCCGTTCTCCCGTCCTCCGGAGTCTGGACTCCCAAGTCCAGACTCCAAAAGAACACAAGTCTGTACTCGTGTACTTTGAATTGAGAAACGCCGTAAGAGACAAATTTTTTACTGTGTTACCGCGAAGAGCCACATGATGCGCGCACACGCACACAGACACAAAAACACAGACACACACACACTCAGTTCAACCAAGTCCACAAACAATAATATATTTTACAATAGCGTTTTTCTTTGACTATGCATGTTGCTTAGTGGGACTTCCTGCATTCTTTGCCTTGAACAATCCTCTTCAATATGGCTTGATTCTGTTGTTGCCACAGGAAGCAATTCTTTCACATGCGTCAGTCAGAACAGGTCGATGCTTTGATTTCACGTGTTTCAGGAAACACACTCGCACACGCACGATTTTGAGCGAATTAATGTCTGCGAACCCCTCCGTAGAACGGCCCGCTCGACATTCGGCTGTGGTATTTCTGCGTTTGGCCAGCGTGCCATAAGTTTATTTTCATCTCGCCCACATGCGCGTTTGACGAAAATACCGTCTTGAACTCATGCGGAGCGAACACCAACATAAAAACCCACAAACTTCGATATGAACGTAAGAGCCGCATGGCCTAGAACAATTGGATCGTTTGTTTTTTCCAATGCCGGTGCTAAACGGGTACTTTTAAAACGATATCGGTGCCTGAACCGATACATTAAAAAAAGAAACAGGACATTAAAAACCTCTTCGGCCATATTACCTGTAAAAGCCGTTATCATGGCCGCACTGACAACCTGATAGTCAAACTCGTAGCTAGCTACCAGCTACAAGCCAGCTTAAACATGGTTATAATGGCTCTAATTTATTGGCCTACTTTTATGAATGAAAGACTTGCAATCAACATCACGGTACTAATGAGTTCAGGCTGCTCTTGTCATCATCGGTATACACGTTTTCAGGGGGACAGGTGACGGTATCTCCATCTCGCTCAGCCTGACCGCTTATGTGCTCACGCAGACAAACAAGGATCATGCCTCCGCTTTAAAAGATAAATATGATCGGCTATCTTAACCTGCTGACAGGGCGGAGTCACCAGAGATGTTCAAAATAAGTTTCTCAATTTCAATCGGCTCAGGCACCGAAAGGAAGCACCGAAATGTGCGTGGCGTTTCGGTCCGGGTGGCACCAGTTGTGTAGGAACCGGTGGCACCCAACCCTAGTCAGGAATGTTCTGCTGAAGCAGTCTGTTGAGAACGTGCTCTACTGTCCCTGCAGCAGGTAGAGGAGAGGGTGGTCAAGGTTCTCATATGGACAATACTTTCTTCAGTGTCCTCACCACCTGTGCCATCCTTTAGACACCCGACCACTGCACATCAGAGAACTTGTGGAGATGGTCCGTCTAAAGTCGTCATCCTGCTTCTACCACATCTGTATACAACCCATTGTTGATCTGCCTCATGTGCCACAGTAAAAGTTGCTGCCCTGATTGCATGACATGCAACGCAGGGTTCAAACGAAATAGATACAAACTGAGTGAAGAGATGATTGCAGAACTTTTAAATTAGTTTATTCAGGAGTTTGACCAGAGGTGAACACAATAGGCCCAGAGGAGATTTGCCTTTGGTTGATGAGTCCGTTCCTCTTTGTACTAGAAGAAAAAAAAAAAAGACAAAGTTGATCACCAACTGCATGTAGTTTGTTGACAAATGTTTCCCATATGTCCCGTACCCCGTTTTCTCTCTCGTCTGTAGTTCATCTGGTGTGCAGGTTCAACACACTGGCCTCGGCATGAACCATCTGCTTGCCGATGCGAGTCACAAATCTCTGCATCGCAGTGGACAAAGATCTGAAGACGGACAGAAGGGTTTATTACACAGGGCTACTATGAGGTGTGGACAATGCACACTGCTCATACGTTACCTCGTTCTTCAGAACCGCCTCATCTTTAGTAAAGGTGAACATCTTCATAGAGAAGCGTTTGATGTGGGATGGGACTAAAACCCTGGCATCTCTCACAACAGGATGGAAAACTGTCACATAGCTGTCATCAGGATTCACACAGCTGGGGAGGGATTGACAACATATTTGATTAATCACATATTTTGAGACCTTACCTAGCTTTATGCTACTCATTACCTGTCTACAATGATATCCCAGCTAGGCAGAGATGTCCGGTCTTCATCAAGTGTAGCCCAACAGTTTTCCAAGATGAGCTCCAAATTTGGGTCAGTAGCCTCAACCAGCTCTACCTCAAAATAGAGAGGCTGCCTCAGATATTTTACAACTGGATAATCTTCTGCTTGGTAGAAGAGCGTGTACGATGAATCTGGAGGAGAAGAGTCCCATTAGAAAGAGGCATTGCCCAGACTGGGTACAGTCTTGAAAAAAACAATGTTTTGATGAAGTCAACTTTACCCTGGGCTAGCCTCATTTGAACCATCAGCTGTCCTGAGCCGATCTCCGCGGTGGGTTCATAGAGTCTTGGTTTTGAGCTGAAGCCAACAGTCCGAGCCTCGTTGACCACATAGTAGCAGGAAATGGTTTGTCTTGGAGAAAAGGAAATACACTGAGGTGGACCTCAGTATAAAGTATATTCGATTAAAAGATTGGACGAGTCCCTCTACCTGTACTGAGGACCAACTGGTGATGCTCCTTTGTTGTAAGGCAAGGCAATCTCATTTTCATACAGCATGTAGTGGTCAAAGAACTGAGGCCAAAAGGACGGAGGCATTAGCATTTAACAATAGTGTGGAGATTTAAGGTGAACCAACACTTACTGTTCTTGTGGTTCCACATGACGCAACATTGAAAGAGAAATATGCAAAGCGATCACCACTGAATGCCGGTTTGCAAGACTGGTCCATTAGGGTCAGCCTACTTGGGACCATATTGGTCACAGAAGCCACCTTCACAGCCGTAGCCGTCATCGTTCCATTGGGGTAGCACTCTGCGAGTAGAGGTAGTAAGGGTGAAGAACACGTCCTATAGTCCCATCAGCAGAAACCCTAAACATGTTTAAGTCTTACCGGTTGTTGTTAAGGGAAAGTTGCAGGACAAGAAGAGATCAGCGAGCACCCAGTCGTTACGGGCATGAAGCAGAAAGAAGTCAACGTGGGCTCTTAGTGAGTCTGAGGTTATCAGCTGGAAGACAAAGAGGGAAGTTATCCAATGCAGAAGCTTCAAGGTGAGAGGTTACAGTGAAACATACCTCGAAGGTCGCATCCTTGGCATTGTATGGAAGACTGACGCTGAAGTGTGTGCCGTTTTCTTGGAACTGGTAGTGAGCCATCTCTGGTGTCAGCTGTTGATGTCCAACCATTGCCTTGAAATTGTTGCCTTGACTCCCATATTTCACACTGATGTAAAACTGGTTCTGGTCACAGGTGCCAGTGATGGTTGGTAGCTCTAAAAGCAGAGACAAGGTTGACCATTGGACTATCTTTAGCTTAAACTCTACGAGGTTGTGTAATGTCATATTTAAAAGGAGACACCCAAGGTTTTTGGTCAGTTGGTATCCATATCACATCTTTCAGTCGACTGACAGATAAAGATAACCTCTCTCTGGCACCAACAATGTTACATTTAAAACATGTACATTTGAAAAGTACCTGGGAAATTTCATGGCCATATAGCTTAAATTTCTCCCCACGCGACGCCATTGTGAGCTAGATAAAGTAAACAGTGAAAAGTTCAATCTCACCAACATCTTGCAGAGACGCCTGCAACTCGACTGGGTGGGCAAATGGAGTTTCTTCAGGAAGGATGATAAACCCAAAGATCAGAGAGAGGAAGTAGGTTGTAACCAAGGGTTCAGGATTCTGCAGATGTAAACAACTCAGTTATGTCACTGAAACCAATACAGAGCAAATAAGCGGGCGCCAAGTGACATTTAGCATCTTTAATTTCACTTGCATCTTTCAGGACAATATCTGCATCAAAGGGCACTAAAACAGAGATGCTCTTGGTTCCATTGGAGTGGCGATGCTCCTGGATGGTAAAACCTCTGGCATTGCTCTCTTCAACAGTGAGCACGCTGGTGAAGAAGGTGATGTTCCTCAGCACCACATCATGAAGAAGGGGCCCCAAGACAATGCTGAAAAGGCGAGTCTCTGGGACAGTATCTGAGGAACAGGAAAAAGGCTATAAACCTTCCTTTATTAGCCTGAAGTTGTCGGCTTCAGATAATGACTTACTTTCTTGGACGTGGGAGCTTGAAGAATAAGAGGGTGGTAATGGGAACAACACCTTGTATCTGGTATCATCTCGGTGCCAGTGGTCCTCCACAGTACCTCGAGCATGGGCTCCACAATGTAGGCGACGTGGTACTGGTAATCTGGGCATGGCTCAATTATTCATGACATTTTAATAATATATGCAAAGAAAAGTAACCTTTCATTTCTAAACTAGAGTACTTCCAACCTTGTAGTGACCATCAGGCGAGCCGACTGGGATCTCAATGATGATGTGGAAATCTGTGGACAGCGTGTACCTCGTGCAGCCATCTGAGATCCATCAAGCCTCCTTCCGTTAATGCCCATGTGCATTTCTCAGATTTCAAAGCTGCCATCTACCAGTGGTGTCATACGGCGAGGTACGTGCCAAGAGACTACGTTGTTGGTGAAGAGGACGCCACCTGTTAATGATAACCCAACTGTTGACTCCTCCATATGACAGACTTAAGAAAACCATGTCACACAGATTGCTCGAGACTTGCCTGTGGGACAAGCAGCTGCCAAGTCCACCACACCCAGACCATGTGGTGCCTTGTAGTAGGCTCTCACCCTGAAAACTTCCATGGAGACTCCATCCACCTAAGAGATGTTGGTTTATTGTTGCTATGCCTATGGCCAACTTTATGCAAACCACTTGATGGGTCTGTTGCTTACTTCTTCTGAAGTGGTCTCTGCTGTATTGTAGGGGATCAACCAGACGGGTTGAGGTCACCATGGCACCATAACCAGCTTGTTCAGCCTCCTTCAGCACCATTGATACTGGTTCTGGGGTGTAAAATGTCAACTTCCAGATGCCATGTGATTCCCCAGAGGCCTATAGGCAAGGGGAGAATTAATCATTTCCTCTGTTGAATGAGAAAAGAGTCCAGGTTGAAAAGCAAGCCTACTGTAACAGGAATGTATACACATACATCAGGAATGACGTCGATCTCTTTAACATCTCGAGTCTGCCCTTTAGCTTCAGGAGTAGCAATGTGGTGGGACACCTAAAAGAAATGGTGGCTTAATAGATTGTTAGAAACAAGTCGGTAGAGCTTTCAATATTAAGTGACCTACTTCCATGTAGTTCCTGTCACAGAGAATCTCTAGAGGCCCAGCGGTGTAGCTGCAAGTCTGGCTCACATCATGGGTAACCACGCCTGATCCACTGGGGTACATCCGGAGCCTTAAGCCAACATTAAAGGTTTGATCGTCCCACATGAAACAAGAATTTGGCTTTAGCAGAGTCAATGAGCTTAAAATCCTGCAATTTTGAAAGCAAAAATGGCTCCAATTAGTGTTCTCCAACTGGGGAAACATGATTATTTTTATAGTGGCTAAAATATATAAGGTCAAACACTGGCCGTTTTAGATGGCCGCTGTATAAAACACATACAAGACTGATGATCTAAAATAAATGCTCGTAAAAAGTTCAATTCTTAAGTCATTAATGCAACAAATGTGCAAACATGTTTCTCACAGGCAACTCATAAATAAATGTCCTCAAATAAAGTAAATTCAAATATACCTTATTGTCCACGTAGCAGCCCAGCAGAGACGAGTAGATTCTGGTGTTACCCCACGGTCGGACTCCATGCTGTAGCCACACTGAGCAGCCAAGTTGGGTGTTATCACAATGTGCTGGGTGCCATCTAGGGGGGGAATAAAGACGAGCATGACAGGACACCTCTCTCCTAGTGTTCACCAACCATGCTTATTAGCAGACTGCATACTTACTGATGGCCTCCACCTCAAGCGCATTCCCCACTGCTAGGGCCTTGTCCAATGACAGCCTCATTAGATTACCCACGCAGTCTGAATGCAAGCCACTGCCTGTGAAAAGTAAAGGCTTGTGAGGAGCAGTACTTTCTGGAACAATGGCAAAGCCATTTAGTTTAAAGTCAGGCTTACTTGACTGTGAATTGACCTTCATATTTGGCCTTGCTTGAGCCAAGAGGATTACTGCAGCCATCAAGTTCCATAACAACCTTAAAGTAAAACACAACATTTAGAGACATTTAGTGTGCAGCAATCAGTCATGAAACAAAGAAAGTAAAGTAACTCACATGTTCCCAAGTCTCCACATCTTGCAGTCTGAGAGCAGCCAAACAAAAGAACTAGAGGAATCCAATCACTAGCTGAGCTTGGCACTGAACACCCAGCACACCTGATAACAGACCAACTCTGAAGAGAAGTGACTGACTGCTTGCTGATACATCGCCAGCTGTTTTATACATCAGTTAATTACAATACACATGTGAGACATCACCAGCTGTTTCAAAAAGGACCTGTAACAGGTGATCTTCCATCCTGTGGGTGGACTCCAGTCTCTATTGGGAGAGGAGGACAAAAGGGAGAGGACAGCAAGGGAGTGAAGTTTGAAGGAAGTCAACAAATGAAGAGAAGTTTGGGAGAAAGCTGTTCTGATAAAGGAAATAGAGTGGTTTACGAAGGTGATGAGGGGAATTTAAAGTAAACCCTTAAATTCAGAAAGGAAGATGAGCATGTCGGTCTTAGCTCGATAGCCCTGACTAGGGAAGTGACAAAAAAGATCGGAGACGTGGAAATGGCAAAAGTCCTGAGGATGAAAACTTGTTTACACTATATTAATGGAAGAACCGAAAACAAAGCAATGCTAATAGACAGTATATGTAAGAACATTTTAAGTGAGAAAAGAGTGTTGGGTGAGAATTGAGTTACACGGTGTGTGATAACAGGTATTGCAGTCGATGAAGATATCTAAAAAATCCAACAGAGTATGAGTGGGGGAGAAGTGAGATGAAGAGATTAATAAGAACAGTTCATGGTGAAGGGGTTGAGCTAACATTACGTTAGCTAGCGGTCAGCTACATTTAATGTATGGTTTTCTGCAGTTCAAAGGTCGCTATGTCTATCTACGTCTGGCATCCTTGTAACTCATATTTGGGAGTGAGATGTGTGTGCGCTTAAGCAGTGGTGTATAGTAACGAAGTAGAAGTACTTCGTTACTTTACTTAAGTCGTTTTTTTGGGTATCTGTACTTTATTTTACTACTTATATTTCTGTTTACTTTTACTTCACTACATTTTGCAATGAAAACTTGTACTTTACTCCGATACATTTCCCCTGAAACAGTATCGTTACTCGTTACTACGGAAAAAAATAATCATGAGACAAACATCGGGCACTGTTGTGGAACACACCGCAGCGCACCTGAACGCAGCACGAACACCAGGTTGGGCATCAGTGGTCCTTGCCTCGTGTTTTCTCTCCCCAGTGATGCCCAGGATGCGGCGGCGACTACAGATACGACTCATTTCACGTGGAGCAGCAATGGAAGCTACTCGAACAACCACGGGGACCAAGATCAACGTCTGTGGCCATATTTGGGCGAACTCTTTTCTTTTGTCGGAGTGAAAGTTCCTTCCTACGGTTGAAGTGCCTCTTATGCCGACCGAAAGCTACGGAGATATTGGCCTTCAACAACTCACTATCCAACCTCAGGAAACGCATTGAGGTAAATTAAGATTAATCCCATGAGCCGCAACGTTAATGTTTAGTTTTGATAATCATCATAAACCTGTTAACATATCTAGCAGTGTTGTCCTCAGTGGCGCCCAAATTTTCTCTATGCAGGAAAAACCCTGACACCCACATAAAAAAAACCCATAAACTTCAATATGAACGTAACAGCCGCATGGCCTAGTACAATTGGATCGTTTGCGTTTTTCCCCCCCGATACTTTAAAAAAAAGGAGCACAATGAGGACATTAAAAACCTCTTCGGCCATATTACCTGTAAAAGCCGTTATCATGGCCGCCAGTGGTGTATAGTAACGAAGTAGAAGTACTTCGTTACTTTACTTAAGTAGTTTTTTTGGGTATCTGTACTTTATTTTACTACTTATATTTCTGTTTACTTTTACTTTTACTTCACTACATTTTGCAATGAAAACTTGTACTTTTACTCCGATACATTTCCCCTGAAACAGTATTATCCGTTACTACGGAAAAATAATCATGAGTTTAAACATCGGGACTGTTGTGGAACACATAGCGCACCTGAACGCAGCACGAACACCAGGTTGGGGATCAGTGGTCCTTGCCGCGTGTTTTCTCTTCCCAGTGATGCCCAGGATGCGAGCGAGCGGCTACAGAGACGACTCATTTAATGTGGAGCAGCAATGGAAGCTACTCTAACAACCACGGGGACCAAGATCAACGTCCGTGGCCATATTTGGGCGAACTCTTTTCTTTTGTCGGAGTGAAAGTTTCTTCCAACCGGATGAAGTGCCTCTTATGCCGACCGAAAGCTACGGAGATACTGGCCTTCAACAACTCACTATCCAACCTCAGGAAACACATTGAGGTAAATTAAGATTAATCCCATGAGCCGCAACGTTAATGTTTAGTTTTGATAATCATCATAAACCTGTTAAGATATCTAGCAGTGTTGTCCTTAGGATTGGAGTAAGTTATATCTTTGGCAGAAGGGGGGAAGCCGGTGTCTGATTGTTCTACACATGTTGTACGTTAGGCTAACGTTCACTCGCTATCGTCAATTAAATGAGACAATTAGCGTGAGTGGAGCAGACGGATCTCTAGCGAGTTAATGAGCTGAAGAAGTGTTGACAGTTGTGAGAATTTGTTGATTTGAGTCGTCTTAGCTATAATATAATGCTAATCATTACAGCATTATTATTATTATCATTATTTGTATTAATATTATAAGAGTGACGGTCCAGTAATATCGACGATATTGATTTTGGACTGTTGTGTTTAACTATAGAGATACAAGTACATATTCACAAATCAACTCTGGATGCACGGACAGTGCATGAAACTAAATGTATAAACCTCAAATTAAAACAAACTATTTAGTACAAAACTGTTGGTTGGGGTCATGACATGTTAGGAAGTGTTATTAATTCTATCATGTCTATAATACTCTCACTTTATTTCAGGAATGGACTACATCAAGCAGCACATGTAAGAACCCTCCCTGCAGCTAGGTGATGCCACCAGGTCCAGTTCATCTGATGAAGAGGACTTCTTCGTCATCTCAAGCCCGTGACAGCAGCAAACAGCTGGATGGAGACGTGGATCAGTTGACTTGCTGAAACTGTGTCCCAACTGTGTGCTGTCTGTGAAGCTAGACACACTCTACCTGCACCAGGGCCTGTGAAGCTAGACACACTCTACCTGCACCATCAGGGCCTGTGAAGCTAGACACACTCTACCTGCATCAGGGCCTGTGAAGCTAGACACACTACCTGCACCATGTGAACGGCTCTTCAGCATCGCAGGACTCGTCTTGTCCAAGAAGAGCGACACTGAAATCTCTCCATTTTGAAAATCAACTTCTTTTGAAGATGAACAATACATTTTTCACTTTAAAGTGATGATTTTGGTTGTTACTTTTGGTTCTGCTTTTTTCTGTGTTAATCGTGTTTTTATATTTTAGTAATTTCATAGTATTCATATATTGCTAAGTTCATACTCCTTGTTCATGGCAGCCACAGCACCCAAACAAATAAACTTCATCATTCTCAAAATTCTGACCTTGTTTTTTTTATTAACAGCATTTACTTTTACTTTCAATACTTAAGTACATTTAATATCAGAAAATTACTTTTGATACTTAAGTACAAAAAAAATCAGATACTTTAATACTTTTACTCAAGTAGTATTCTCATAGTTGACTTTTACTTGAGTAATTTTCCAGTCAAGTATCTTTACTTTTACTCAAGTATGACTTTTGGGTACTTTATACACCACTGATGGCCGCACTGACAAACAACAGATATCAGACTGTCAAACTCGTAGCTAGCTACCAGCTACGAGCTAGCTTAAACATGGTTATAATGGCTCCAATTTATTATTTGTTGGCCTACTTTTATGAATGCAAGACTTGCAATCAACGTCACGGTACTAATCTGAGTTCAGGCTGCTCTTGTCACCATCGGTATACAACCCATTGTTGATCTGCCTCATGTGCCACAGTAAAAGTTGCTGCCCTGAATGTATGACATGCAATGCAGGGTTCAAACAAAATAGATACAAATTGAGTGAAGAACTTCAAATTAGTTTATTCAGGAGTTTGAGCAGAGGTTAACACAATAGGCCCAGAGGAGATTTGCCTTTGGTTGATGGAGTCCGTTCCTCTTTGTACTAGAAGAAAAATAAAAAGACAAAGTCAATCACCAACTGCATGTAATATGTTGACAAATATTTCCCATATGTCCCGTACCCGTTTTCTCTCTCGTCTGTAGTTCATCTGGTGTGCAGGTTCAGCACACTGGCCTCGGCATGAACCATCTGCTTGCCTATGCGAGTCACAAATCTCTGCATCGCAGTGGACAAAGATCTGTAGCCGGACAGAAGGGTTTATTACACAGGGCTACTATGAGGTGTGGACAATGCACACTGCTCATACGTTACCTCGTTCTTCAGAACCGCCTCATCTTTAGTGAAGGTGAACATCTTCATAGAGAAGCGTTTGATGTGGGATGGGACTAAAACCCTGGCATCTCTCACAACAGGATGGAAAATTGTCACATAGCTGTCATCAGGATTCGCACAGCTGGGGAGGGATTGACAACATATTTGATTCATCACATGTTTTGAGACCTTACCTAGCTTTATGCTACTCATTACCTGTCTACAATGATATCCCAGCTAGGCAGAGATGTCCGGTCTTCATCAAGTGTAGCCCAACAGTTCTCCAAGATGAGCTCCAAATTTGGGTCAGTAGCCTCAACCAGCTCCACCTCAAAATAGAGAGGCTGCCTCAGATATTTTACAACTGGATAATCTTCTGCTTGGTAGAAGAGCGTGTACGATGAATCTGGAGGAGAAGAGTCCCATTAGAAAGAGGCATTGTCCTGACTGGGTACCATCTCGCAAAAACAAGGTTTTGATGAAGTCAACTTTACCCTGGGCTAGCCTCATTTGAACCATCAGCTGTCCTGAGCCGATATCCGCGGTGGGTTCATAGAGTCTTGGTTTTGAGCTGAAGCCAACAGTCTGAGTCTCGTTGACCACATAGTAGCAGGAAATGGTTTGTCTTGGAGAAAAGGAAATGCACTGAGGTGGACCTCACGAGAAAGTATATTCTATTAAAACATTGGATGAGTCCCTCTACCTGTACTGAGGACCAACTGGTGATGCTCCTTTGTTGTAAGGCAAGGCAATCTCATTTTCATACAGCATGTAGTGGTCAAAGAACTGAGGACAAAAGGATGGAGGCATTAGCATTTAACAATAGTGTGGAGATTTAAGGTGAACCAACACTTACTGTTCTTGTGGTTCCACAGGACGCAACAGTGAAAGAGAAATATGCAAAGCGATCACCACTGAATGCCGGTTTGCAAGACTGGTCCATTAGGGTCAGCCTACTTGGGACCATATTGGTCACAGAAGCCACCTTCACAGCCGTAGCTGTCATCGTTCCATTGGGGTAGCACTCTGCGGGTAGAGGTAGTAAGGGTGAAGAACACGTCCTATAGTCCCATCAGCAGAAACCCTCAACATGTTTAAGTCTTACCGGTTGTTGTTAAGGGAAAGTTGCAGGACAAGAAGAGATCAGCGAGCACCCAGTCGTTACGGGCATGAAGCAGAAAGAAGTCAACGTGGGCTCTTAGTGAATCTGAGGTTATCAGCTGGAAGACAAAGAGGTAAGTTATCCAATGCAGAAGCTTCAAGGTGAGAGGTTACAGTGAAACATACCTCGAAGGTTGCATCCTTGGCATTGTATGGAAGACTGACGCTGAAGTGGGTGCCGTTTTCTTGGAACTGGTAGTGAGCCATCTCAGGTGTCAGCTGTTGTTGTCCAACCATTGCCTTGAAATTGTTGCCTTGACTCCCATATTTCACACTGATGTAAAACTGGTTCTGGTCACAGGTGCCAGTGATGGTTGGTAGCTCTAAAAGCAGAGACAAGGTTGACCATTGGACTATCTTTAGCATAAACTCTACGAGGTTGTGTAATGTCATATTTAAACGGAGACACCCAAGGTTTTTGTCAGTTGGCATCCATATCACATCTTTCAGTTGTTAAATTTCTCCCCACGCGACACAATTGTGAGCTAGATACAGTAAACAGTGAAAAGTTCAATCTCACCAACATCTTGCAGAGACACCTGCAACTCGACTGGGTGGGCAAATGGAGTTTCTTCAGGAAGGATGATAAACCCAAAGATCAGAGAGAGGAAGTAGGTTGTAACCAAGGGTTCAGGATTCTGCAGACGTAAACGACCCAGTTATGTCACTGAAACCAATACAGAGCAAATAAACTGGCACAAAGTGACATTTAGCATCTATAATTTCACTTGCATCTTTCAGGACAATGTCTGCATCAAAGGGCACTAAAACAGAGATGCTCTTGGTTCCATTGGCGTGGCGATGCTCCTGGACGGTAAGACCTCTGGCATTGCTCTCTTCAACAGTGAGCACACTGGTGAAGAAGGTGATGTTCCTCAGCACCACATCATGAAGAAGGGGCCCCAAGACAACGCTGAACACTCGGGCCTCTGGGACAGTATCTGAGGAACAGGACAAAGGCTATAAACCTTCCTTTATTAGCCTGAAGTTCTGTCATCTACCAGATAACGACTTACTTTCTTGGACGTGGGGAGCGTGAAGAATAAGAGGGGTGGTAATGGGGAACAAAACCTTGTATCTGGTATCATCTCGGCTGACCGTGGTCCTCCACAGTACCTCGAGCATGGGCTCCACAATGTAGGTGATGTGGTACTGGTAATCTGGGGCATGGCTCTGCAATTATTCATCACATTATAATATGCAAAGAAAAGTCACTTTAATTTCTAAGCTAGAGGACTTCCCAACCTTGTAGTGACCATCAGGCGAGCCCACTGGGATCTCAATGATGATGTGGAAATCTGTGGCGGACAGCGTGTACCCTCGTGCAGCCATCTGAGATCCATCAAGCCTCCTTCCGTTAATGCCCATGTGCATTTCTCGGATTTCAAAGCTGCCATCTACCAGTGGTGTCATACGGCGAGGTACGTGCCAAGAGATTACGTTGTTGGTGAAGAGGACGCCACCTGTTAATGATAACCCAACTGTTGACTCCTCCATATGACAGACTTAAGAAAACCATGTCACACAGATTGCTCGAGACTTGCCTGTGGGACAAGCAGCTGCCAAGTCCACCACACCCAGACCATGTGGTGCCTTGTAGTAGGCTCTCACCCTGAACACTTCCATGGAGACTCCATCCACCTAAGAGATGTTGGTTTATTGTTGCGCTTCTATGGCCAACTTTAATGCAAACCACTTGGTGTGTTGCTTACCTCTTCCGAAGTCGTCTCTGCTGTATTGTAGGGGGATCGCATAACCAGACGGGTTGAGGTCACCATGGCACCATAACCGGCTTGTTCAGCCTCCCTCAGCACCATTGACACTGGTTCTGGGGTGTAAAATGTCAACTTCCAGATGCCATGTGCTGCCCCAGAGGCCTATAGGCAAGGAGAGAATGAATCATTTCCTCTGTTGAATGAGATAATGGTGCAGGTTGAAAAGCAAGCCCAATGTAACAGGAATGTGTACACGTACATCAGGAATGATGCCGATCTCTTTAACATCTCGAGTCTGCCCCTTAGCTTCAGGAGTAGCAATGTGGTGGGACACCTAAAAGAAATGGTGGCTTAATAGATTGTTAGAAACAAGTCGGTAGAGCTTTCAATATTAAGTGACCTACTTCCATGTAGTTCCTGTCACAGAGAATCTCTCTAGAGGCCCAGCTAGTGTAGCTGCAAGTCTGGCTCACATCATGGGTAACCACGGCTGATCCACTGGGGCCGTACATGTGGAGCCTTAAGCCAACATTAAAGGTTTGATCGTCCTACACATGAAACAAGATTTTGGCTTTAGGAGAGTCAAGAACTTAAAATCCTACAATTTTGTAAACAAAAATGACTCCAATTGGTGTTCTCCAATTGGGGAAACATGTTTATTATTTTTATAGTGGCTAAAATATATAAGGTCAAACATTGGCCGTTTTAGATGGCCGCTGTATAAAACGCATACAATACTGATAAGCTAAAATATATGCTCGTAAAAAGTTAAATTCTTAAGTCATTGATGCAACAAATGTGCAAACATGTTTCTCAGGCATCTCATAATTAAATGTCCTCTAATAAAGTTAACTCAAACATACCTTATTGTCCACGTAGCAGCCCAGCAGAGACGAGTATATTCTGGTGTTACCCCACGGGTCGGACTCCATGCTGTAGCCACACTGAGCAGCCAAGTTGGGCGTTATCACAATGTGCTGGGTGCCATCTGGGGGGGAAATAAAGATGAGCATGACAGGACACCTCTCTCCTAGTGTTAACCAACCATGCTTATTAGCAGACTGCATACTTACTGATGGCCTCCACCTCAAGCGCATGCCCCACTGCTAGGGCCTTGTCCAATGACAGCCTCATTAGATTACCCACGCAGTCTGAATGCAAGCCACTGCCTGTTAAAAGAAAAGGCTTGTGAGGAGCAGTACACATTCTGGAACAATGGTAAAGTCATTTAGTTTAAAGTCTGGCTTACTTGACTGTGAATTGACCTTCATATTTGGCCTTGCTTGAGCCAAGAGGATTACTGCAGCCATCAAGTTCCATAACAACCTTTAAGTAAAACACATCATTTAGAGACATTAAGTGGGCAGCTAGCAGTCATTAAACAAAGAAAGTAAAGTAACTCACATGTTCCCAAGTCTCCACATCTTGCAGTCTGAGAGCAGCCAAACAAAAGAACTAGAGGAATCCAATCACAAGCACTTGGCACTGACCACCCAGCACACCTGATAACAGACCAACTCTGAAGAGAAGTGACTGACTGCTTTCTGAGACATCGCCAGCTGTTTTATACATCAGTTAATTACAATACACATGTGAGACATCACCAGCTGTTTCAAAAAGGACCTGTAACAGGTGATCTTCCATCCTGTGGGTGAACTCCAGTCTCTCTGGGAGAGGAGGACACAAAAGGGAGAGGACAGCAAAGGGAGTGAAGTTTGAAGGGAAGTCAACAAATGAAGAGAAGTTTGGGAGAAAACTGTCCTGATAAAGGAAATAGAGTGGTTTACCGGAAGGTGATGAGGGGGAATTTAAAATAAACCCTTAAATTCAGAAAGGAAGATGAGCATGTCGGTCTTAGCTCGATAGCCCTGACTAGGGAAGTGACAAAAAAGATCGGAGACGTGGAAATGGCAAAAGTCCTGAGGGATGGAAACTTGTTTACACTATATTAATACGGAAGAACCGAAAAACAAAGCAATGCTAATAGAAAGTATATGTAAGAGGATTTTAAGTGAGAAAAGAGTGTTGGGTGAGAATTGAGTTACACGGTGTGTGATAACAGGTATTGCAGTCGATGAAGATCTCTAAAAAATCCAACAGAGTTTGAGTGGGGGAGAAGTGAGATGAAGATAGATAGATAGATAGATAGATATATACTTTATTAATCCCCAAGGGGAAATTTGTCGTGACAGTAGCAGCAACACACAAGAATAAAACAAAACACAAAATATAAGAAACAGGGATGAAAGATATAGAAGTATACAAGTAAAATAAAAGTAAAATACAAAACAAAATATATATGTAAATATACAACACACATGCATACACAACACAACAACACTGACAGATCAAATACAAAAAATATTAAATATAGACAGAGTGCAAAAAGCAAAGTGTGTATGAGTGCAGAGCAAATGAAATGAAATGTGTGTGTATGTGTGTAGTGCAAACAAATGAGATGTGTGAAGTGCAGATCAACATAGTGTAAGTATTCAGTTATTGTTGTAGTTATTGCACTATGATCTGGCAAGAGGTGATCTGTTATAGAGCCTCATAGCCGCAGGAATGTTCTCCTGTATCTGTCCTTGTGGCAGCGGAGCGTGAGGAGACGTCTGGAGAAAGTCCTCCTCTGTCCCTGTAGGAGGTGGTGGAGAGGGTGGTCCGGTTGTCCAATATGGACACAAGTTTCTTCAACGTCCTTCTCCACCACCTGTTCCAGGTGCTCCAGCTGGCAGCCGATGATGGAGCCAGCCTTCCTAACCAGTTTGTTGAGACGGCTGGTGTCACCGGCTCGATGCTGCCCCCAGCAGACAATGGCAAAGTGCAGCACACTGGCGACAACCGACTGGTAGAATAACTCCAGCATCTTGCTGCACACGTTGAAGGATCGAAGCTTTCTCAGGAAAATGTCGACTCATCCCCTTCTTGTACACAGCGTTGATGTTGGCCTTCCAGTTCAGTCGGCTGTCGATGGAGACGCCCAGGTACTTGTACTCCTCCACCATGTCCACGTCCACTCCCAGGACACTCAGAGGGGAGGAGCAGTGCCTTTCCTCCTGAAGTCCACCACCATCTCTCTGGTCTTGGCCACGTTCAGCCGCAGGTGGTTCTCATCGCCCACTTTACAAAGTCACTCACCACTGCCCTGTACTCCTCCTCCCGTCCATCCCTAATACACCGACCACTGCAGAGTCATCAGAGTACTTCTGCAGATGGCATGACTCCGTGTTGTACTGGAAGTCACTAGTGTACAGGGTGAAGAGGAAGGGAGACAGAACAGTTCCCTGTGGGCTCAACATCACTGACCACCGTTCCAGACAGCACACGCCCCATTCTGACAAACTGTGGTCTGCCTGTGAGGTAGTCAGTGATCCAGGAGATGGTGGACGCGTCCACACCGACCACCCGCAGCTTCTCACTCAGCAGCAGTGGCAGGATGGTGTTAAATGCACTGGAGAAGTCAAAGAAAGTGACTCTCACAGAGACACCGGTTCCATCCAGGTGCGACTGAGCTCGTTGCAGCAGGTAGATGATGGCGCCGCCCACTCCCACATGAGGCTGGGAAGCAAATTGCTGAGGGTCCAACGAGCCTATCTCCTGCGGCCGGAGGTGGGCCAAGACCAGCCTCTCCAGCACCTTCATCACATGGGAGGTGAGGGCGACCGGTCGGAAGTCATTGAGGCCAGATGGTGTTGACTTCTTTGGGACAGGGACCAGGCACGACGTCTTCCACAGCACCGGGACTTCCCCCAGCCTCAGGCTGAGGTTGAAGAGGCGCTGCAGGACACCAGACAGCTGGGTGGCGCAGGTCTTTAGGACCCTGGGGCTGATGCCATCAGGACCTTCAGCTCTGCGCTGGAGTAGTTTCTCCAGCTGTCTTATCACCTGGTCAGTCGTCACAGAGAGAGGGGGGAGGGTGGAGGAGCCCATTGTTATCGAGGGCTCGGTGGATTCAAGATTCAAGATTCAAGATTCAAGATGTTTTATTTGTCACATACACACACAGGGTGTGCAGTGAAATGAAAGTGGCAATGCTCAGCAGGAATGTGCAAGGGCAACAAGTACACACTATTTACAATAAAAAAACACAATATTTACAGTAAGTGTGTGTGTGTGTGTGTGTGTGCCTAAGAGGGGCAGTTGTGTGGGTCTATGTGGGGGTCCTGGTGAGGTCGGAGTTCACAGTCCTGATGGCCTGAGGAAAGAAACTCCGTCTCAGTCTCTGTTCTTGCAGCGTGACTACGGAGGCGCCTGCCTGACCGCAGCAGCTGAAACAGTCTGTTGTTGGGGTGGTGAGGATCCTTCATGATCCTGCCGGCTCTGGTTCTGCACCTCCTGGTGTACAAGTCCTGCAGGGTGGGAGTGTAGTTCCAATAGTGCGTTCAGCCGAACGCACTACTCTCTGCAGAGCCTTCCTGTCCTGAGCGGAGCAGTTGCCAAACCAGGCTGTGATGCTTCCTGTCAGGACGCCTCACAGCTCCAGAGTAGAAGGACTGAAGGATCCTCTGGGAAACTTTAAATTTCCTCAGCTGCCTGAGGTGGTAGAGGCGCTGCCTTGCCTTTCTCACCAGAGTGTCTGTGTTTTGACCATGTCAGATCCTCGGTGATGTGGACTCCCAGGTATTTATACCGCTCACCCTCTCCACAGTAGTCCCGTTAATCCCCAGTGGTGAGTACGTCCTCTGTTGTTGTACCTCCTAAAGTCCACAATCAGCTCCTTAGTTTTGGTGACATTCATGATGAGGCTGTTGTCCTGGCACCAGAGTGACAGATCAGCAACTTCCTCCAGGTAGGCCTTCTCGTCGTTCGGAGATCAGGCCCACCACCACTGTGTCATCCGCAAACTTGATGATGGTGTTGAGCTGAACCTGGCCACACAGTCATGTGTGTACAGGGAGTACAGTAGGGGCTGAGGACGCAACCTGGGGATCCTGTGTTCAGGGTGAGGGGTTTGGAGGTGTCTGCCCACCCTGACCACCTGTGGCCTGGCGGTCAGGAAGTCCAGGATCCAAGCACACAGGGGGTGTTCAGTCCCAGCTCAATCAGCTTGCCGCCAGTCTGGAGGGACTATGGTGTTGAAAGCTGAACTATAATCAATGAACAGCAGTCTCACATAGCCCCCCCTCTGGCTGTCCAGATGAGAGAGTGTGGTGTGCAGTACCTGGGAGACAGCATCATCCGTGGATCTGTTTGGGCGATAAGCAAACTGCAGCGGGTCCATGGAGGAAGGGAGGAAGGCGCAGATGTAGTCCTTTATCAGCCTCTCAAAGCATTTCATGACCACCGAGGTGAGGGCCACCGGTCGGTAGTCATTCATACATGCTGGAGAAGCATTCTTGGGCACAGGGACAATAGTGGATGTGCAGCTCAGCAGGGGGGACAGAGGGGGAGGTGTTTAGGAGGTGTGATGTGTGGAGGAGACAGGAGAGGGCTGTGAACTGAACCTATTGAAGAAACAGTTCAGCTCGTTGGCCCTCTCCAGGGAGCCCCCTGGCTGTCTCCCTCCCACCTTGAAGCCAGTTATCTGCTTCATCCCAGACCACACCTCCCTTGTGTTGTTCAGCTGGAGTTTGGCCTCCAGCTTCCTCCTGTAGGAGTCCTTGCCTCCTGAGCTTCACCTTCAGGTTGCGCTGGACTCTCAGCTCATCCCTGTCTCCAGACCTGAAAGCAGCTTTCTTCTTGTTAAGAAGCTTCAGGTCCCTGGTGATCCAGGGCTTGTTGTTGGGGAAGCAGCGCACAGTCCGTGATGGGATGGTGGTGTGTTCACAGAACTTGATGTATTCCGTGATGCAGTCGGTCATCCTGTTGATGTCCTCCCATGCGGTCCACACAGCACATCCCCGTCCGCTGACTCAAGCAGTCCTGTAGAGCGTTAACCTCCAGAGACCACCTCCTCACAGTCCTGGTGGTCACCGGCAGCCTCTTCACCAGAGGAACATACCTGGGTGTCAGCCGGACCAGGTCATGATCAGACCTGCCGAGGGGGGGAAGGGCAGTGGCACTGTATGCGTCCTTAGTATTAGCATACAGCAAGTCCAGAGTTTTATTGTTCCTTGTTGGGCAGTCTATGTATTGATGGAAGGTTGGCAGAGCTTTATCCAATGTGGTGGTTAAAGTCACCAGTGATAGCCATGAATGCTCCAGGCTGTTGATTCAGCAGAGCAGACACAGTGGAGTGGATGGTGTCCACAGCTTCCACAGCGTCAGCTGATGGTGGCACGTACACGACAACCACAATGGCGGACGTGAACTCCCTCGGCAAATAATAAGGGCGCATCCCCACGGCCAGCAGTTCTATGTTCAGGCTACAGAAGCGCTCCTTCACGCACACATGGTCCGGATGGCACCACCGTTCATTCACATAAACAGCGATCCCGCCCCCCCTCTTCTTACCGCTCTATAGCTCTGTCCGCCCGAACAGTCCTGAAGCCGGCGAGATTGATATGAACACTTCATCGTGAAGGGCTTGGGCTAACATTACGTTAGATAGCGGTTATCTACATTTAAGGTATGGTTTTCTGCAGTTCAAAGGTCGCTATGTCTATCTACGTCTGGCATCCTTGTAACTCATATCTGGGAGTGAGATGTGTGTGCGCTTTAAGTCATCTTTGCCTAATATAAAACAATTCAATTCAATTCAGTTTATTTGTATAGCCCAATTTCACAAATTACAAATTTATCTCGGAGTGCTTTACAATCTGTACACATAGACATCCCTGCCCCAAAACCTCACATCGGATCAGGAAAAACTCCCAAATAACCCTTCAGGGGGAAAAAAGGGGAGAAACCTTCAGGAGAGCAACAGAGGAGGATCCCTCTCCAGGATGGACAGAAGAATAGATGTCATATGTACAGAAGGACAGATTTAGAGTTAAAATACATTCAATGACTTAATTCATAACTTTATATTTTAATTACATTTTAACGTTGAACTCATGGTGTATTTTTACTTTTGACCGAATTGTTTGCAATTACATGTGTAATATAACTATATATTAGGGCTGTGAAACGATTACAAATTTTAATCAGGTTAATCACAGGTTTCTGTGGATTAATCATGATTAATCACATATTACCGATATTCTCGGTATATTTTTGTGAGAACATAAAGATTTATGACAAAAGACGGATATATACATTTATACATTATTTTTTTATTCATAAAAAACAAAACAATGGTGCTGCAACTCAGCAGTTATTTAGCAGTTCTCTTCCATATGGAACATTAATATATCTTCATCCTAAACAGAATGTTTAAACAGAAATTTGTTCTCTTTTTTTGTCAACCATTAACAACACCATGATACAATCTAAAGGCCCTCCTAGCTCGTCTTCCTTTAGCAGCTGCTGAGGCAAACTAACTTTGTGGGTTTTCTTCATGAACTGGGGCCATGATTAAAGGGATGGCGGGACATTCAGACAGTCTAGAGGTGACATTCTTGGACCGCGAGACGGACGAAAGCATTGGTCAAGAATGTTTTCATTAATCAAGAACGAAAGTCGGACGTTCGAAGACGATCAGATACCGTCGTAGTTCCGACCATAAACGATGCCAACTAGCGATCCGGTGGCATTATTCGCATGACCCGCCGGGCATTGTCCGGGGAACCAAAGTCTTTGGGTTCCGGGGGGGTGACTTTTGTTTTGCTCCGTCTCGTCGATGCAAGACACAGCTCTGCACGCGAGACGGAGAGCCGAGAAGTGTTAACGACACGTAGAGACAGAAATGACATGCTGTTGTGACACGATCAACAACAGACGGCTGTTTAGTTTAATAAAAGAACAAAGACGTGCGGGCGGAGATTTCAGGGGGGCGGGCCAATTTTTTAAAATGTCATGTGATCTACCAATACGACGCCGCGATCGACTGGTAGGTCACCGCGATCAACGTATTGAGCACCCCTGATCTAGAGGAAGTAAAAGTCGGAACAAGGTTTCCGTAGGTGAACCTGCGGAAGGATCATTACCGATGAACAGCACGACCGTCTGCATCAGAGCGGGAAATAGTTCAGATTGAATCGGTATTTTGGAAGTTCACTCTGCGCATACGTTAAATGCGTAAAAAAAACCAACTAATTAATCCTGTAATTTAATCATAACGCGTTAACGCGTTATTTTTCACAGCACTACTATATACATACAAATATATATATATATATGTATGTATATAACATATTTATTATATACAGGACTGTCTCAGAAAATTAGAATATTGTGATGAAGTTCTTTATTTTCTGTAATGCAATTCAAAAAACAAAAATGTCATGCATTCTGGATTCATTACAAATCAACTGAAATATTCTTTTAATATTGCTGATTATGGTTTACAGCTTAAGAAAACTCAAATATCCTATCTCTAAATATTAGAATATCATGAAAAAGTATACTAGTAGGGTATTAAACAAATCACTTGAATTGTCTAATTAACTCGAAACACCTGCAAGGGTTTCCTGAGCCTTGACAAACACTCAGCTGTTATAAATCTTTTTTTACTTGGTCTGAGGAAATATTCAAATTTTATGAGATAGGATTTTAGAGTTTTCTTAAGCTGTAAGCCATAATCAGCAATATTAAAAGAATAAAAGGCTTGCAATATTTCAGTTGATTTGTAATGAATCCAGAATGCATGACATTTTTGTTTTTTTAATTGCATTACAGAAAATAAAGAACTTTATCACAATATTCTAATTTTCTGAGACAGTCCTGTATACATATATATGAATATGTATAAACAAAATAAATATATGTTTTTATTTTGTACACAATTTTAATACAATTATATGTGTATGATTATTTTATTTTTAATTGTGTGTATAAATATATATATATTATATACACACACACACATATATATATATATATATCCACATACATAATTCAAAATAAAATAATTATATTTAAAGAACAATGAAAAAAGCAGGGTTGTCGTATTTTTTTTGACTGTAAAAAATAATTTACAGTGAATAATTAGAGTAAACTCAGGAGCAAGAACAGCTGATGTGGTGAAGTCATCAAGTCAGCTGCTGTTCCAATCGCAGAAAGACCGTCCTCCCGTTCTCCCGTCCTCCGGAGTCTGGACTCCCAAGACCAGACTCCAAAAGAACACAAGTCTGTACTCAGTGTACTTTGAATTGAGAAACGCCGTAAGAGACACATTTTTTACTGTGTTACCGCGAAGAGCCACATGATGCGCGCACACGCACACAGACACAAAAACACAGACACACACACACTCAGTTCAACCAAGTCCACAAACAATAATATAATATTTTACAATCGCGTTTTTCTTTTATTATGCATGTTGCTTAGTGGGACTTCCTGCATTCTTTGCCTTGAACGATCCTCTTCAATATAGCTTGATTCTGTTGTTGCCACAGGAAGCATTTCTTTCACATGGGTCAGTCAGAACAGGTCGATGCTTTGATTTCACGTGTTTCAGGAAACAGACTCGAACACGCACGATCTTCAGTGAATTAACGTCTGCGAAACCCTCCGTACAACGGCCCGCTCGACATTCGGCTGTGGTATTTCTGCGTTTGGCCCGCGTGCCGCGAGTTTATTTTCATCTCGCCCACATGCGCGTTTGACGAAAATACCCTCTTGAACTCATGCGGAGCGAAAACCCACATAAAAAAACCCCACAAACTTCAATATGAACGTAAGAGTCGCATGGCCTAGAACAATTAGATCGTTTTGCGTTTTTTTGCTAAACGGGTACTTTTAAAACGATACCGGTGCCTGAACCGATACTTTAATAAAGAAAAGGAACACAATGACATTAAAAACCTCTTCGGCCATATTACCTGTAAAAGCCGTTATCATGGCCGCACTGACAAACGGATATCAGACTGTCAAACTCGTAGCTAGCAGCGCCATTTACCAGCTACGAGCCAGCTTAAACATGGTTATAATGGCTCTAATTTATTATTTGTTGGCCTATTTTTATGAATGCAAGACTAGCAATGAACATCACAGTACTAATCTGAGTTCAGGCTGCTCTTGTCACCATCAGTCTACATGTTTTCAGGGGGACCGGTCTCTCCATCGCGCTCAGCCTGACCGCTGATGTGCTCACGCAGACAAACACGGCGCATGCCTCCGCTTTCAAAGTTAAATGACGGCTATCATAACCTGCTGACAGGGCGGAGTCACCAGAGAAGTTTCTCAATTTCAATCAGCTCAGGCACCAAAAGGAAGCACCGAAATGTGCGTTGGGTTTCGGTCCAGGTGGCACTGGTTGTGTAGGAACCGGTGCAACCCGGCACCCGCAATGTGGCACCCAACCCTAGTCAGGAATGTTCTGCTGAAGCAGTCTGTTGAGAATGTGCTCTACTGTCCCTGCAGCAGCTAGAGGAGAGGGTGGTCAAGGTTCTCATATGGACAATACTTTCTTCAGTGTCCTCACCACCTGTGCCATCTTTTATACACCCGACCACTGCACATCAGAGAACTTGTGGAGATGGTCCGTCTAAAGTGGTCGTCTTGCTGCTTCTACCACATCGGTATACATCCCATTGTTGATCTGCCTCATGTGCCACAGTAAAAGTTGCTGCCCTGAATGCATGACATGCAACGCAGGGTTCAATTCAGTTTATTTGTATAGCCCAATTTCACAAATTTGTCTCAGAGTGCTTTACAATCTGTACACAGACATCCCTGCCCCAAAACCTCGCAACAGACCAGGAAGAACTCCCAAATAACCCTTCACGGGGGAAAAAAGGGAAGAAACCTTCAGGAGAGCAACAGAGGAGGATCCCTCTCCAGGATGGACAGAACAATAGATGTAATGTGTACAGAAGGACAGATTTAGAGTTTAAATACATTCAATGAATGTGACAGAGTGTATGAATAGTTCATAGTAGGCATATTCCACGATGGAGACCTCCACGATCCATCAGGCAGATGGCGGTGGGGAGGAGGAGTGGGCGGAGTCTCAACAGGACAGTGGCGTAGTCAGGAGCAGGAATTCCACGACCCAGACCTCGATGATCCATCAGGCAGATAGATCTATGTTCTCATAGGGTCCGATGACCCCATGAGACGTGAAGTCAAAAGGACTCCGGGGAGAAAGCATTGTTAGTAACGTGTGATGGAGAGATGAAAATTCATCCTTAAGGAGAGAAAAAAGAGGAGATAGGTACTCAGTGCATCCTAAAACGTCCCCCGGCAGCTATAAGCCTATAGCAGCATATCAAGGGGCTGGACCAGGGCAAACCTGATTCAGCCCCAACTATAAGCTCTGTCAAAGAGGAAAGTCTTCAGTCGACTCTTAAATGAGGTGACTGTCTGCCTCCCGGACTGAAGGTGGAAGCTGGTTCCATAAAAGAGGAGCTTGATAACTAAAGGCTCTGGCTCCCATTCTACTTTTTAAGACTCTAGGAACTACAAGTAGTCCCGCATTTAGTGAGCGCAGCTCTCTAGTGGGGCAATATGGTACTAAGCTCCTTAAGATATGATGGTGCATCACCAATCAAGGCTTTGTAGGTTAAGAGAAGAATTTTAAAAGTGATTCTTGATTTTATGGGTAGCCAGTGCAGAGCAGCTAGTGCAGGAGTGATGTGATCTCTTTTCTTAGTTTTAGTGAGAACACGAGCTGCAGCATTCTGGATCAACTGGAGGGACCTAAGAGACTTTTTAGAGCAGCCTGATAATAAGGAGTTGCAGTAATCCAGTCTCGAAGTAACAAACGCGTGAACCAATTTTTCTGCATCTTTTTGAGACAAGGTGCCTGATTTTTGAAATATTACGTAGATGAAAAAATGCAGTCCTTGTGATTTGCTTTACGTGGGAGTTAAAGGACAAGTCCCGATCAAAGATAATGCCAAGATTCTTTACAGTGGTGTTGGATGCCAGGGCAATGCCATCTACAGAAACCACATCAGATAATTGATCTCTGAGGTGCTCAGGGCCGATTAAAATTACTTCGGTTTTGTCTGAGTTTAACATCAAGAAGTTGCAGGTCATCTCCTCTGGTTTTATCGATAGATATAGTTGAGTATCATCTGCATAACAATGAAAGTTTATGAATGGGTTCAAACAAACTAGATACAAATTGAGTGAAAAGATGATTGCAGAACTTTTAAATTAGTTTATTCAGGAGTTTGACCAGAGGTTAACACAATAGGCCCAGAGGAGATCTGCCTTTGGTTGATGGAGTCCGTTCCTCTTTGTACTAGAAGAAAAAAAAGACAAAGTCGATCACCAACTGCATGTAGTTTGTTGACAAATGTTTCCCATATGTCCCGTACCCCGTTTTCTCTCTCGTCTGTAGTTCGTCTGGTGTGCAGGTTCAACACACTGGCCTCTGCATGAACCATCTGCTCGCCGATGCGAGTCACAAATCTCTGCATCGCAGTGGACAAAGATCTGTAGACGGACAGAAGGGTTTATTACACAGGGCTACTATGAGATGTGGACAATGCACACTGCTCATACGTTACCTCGTTCTTCAGAACAGCCTCATCTTTAGTAAAGGTGAACATCTTCATAGAGAAGCGTTTGATGTGGGATGGGACTAAAACACTGGCATCTCTCACAACAGGATGGAAAACTGTCACATAGCTGTCATCAGGATTTGCACAGCTGGGGAGGGATTGACAACATATTTGATTTATCACAAGTTATAAGACCTTACCTAGCTTTATGCTACTCATTACCTGTCTACAATGATATCCCAGCTAGGCAGAGATGTCCGGTCTTCATCAAGTGTAGCCCAACAGTTCTCCAAGATGAGCTCCAAATTTGGGTCAGTAGCCTCAACCAGCTCTACCTCAAAATAAAGAGGCTGCCTCAGATATTTTACAACTGGATAATCTTCTGCTTGGTAGAAGAGCGTGTACGATGAATCTGGAGGAGAAGAGTCCCATTAGAAAGAGGCATTGTCCTGACTGGGTACCGTCTTGCAAAAACAAGGTTTGATAAAGTCAACTTTACCCTGGGCTAGCCTCATTTGAACCATCAGCTGTCCTGAGCCGATCTCCGCGGTGGGTTCATAGAGTCTTGGTTTTGAGCTGAAGCCAACAGTCCGAGTCTCGTTGACCACATAGTAGCAGGAAATGGTTTGTCTTGGAGAAAAGGAAATACACTGAGGTGGACCTCACTAGAAAGTATATTCGATTAAAAGATTGGACGAGTCCCTCTACCTGTACTGAGGACCAACTGGTGATGGTCCTTTGTTGTAAGGCAAGGCAATCTCATTTTCATACAGCATGTAGTGGTCAAAGAACTGAGGACAAAAGGACATTAGCATTTAACAATAGTGTGGATATTTAAGGTGAACCAACACTTACTGTTCTTGTGGTTCCACATGACGCAACATTGAAAGAGAAATATGCAAAGCGATCACCACTGAATGCCGGTTTGCAAGACTGGTCCATTAGGGTCAGCCTACTTGGGACCATATTGGTCACAGAAGCCACCTTCACAGCCGTAGCCGTCATCGTTCCATTGGGGTAGCACTCTGCAAGTAGAGGTAGTAAGGGTGAAGAACACGTCCTATAGTCCCATCAGCAGAAACCCTCAACATGTTTAAGTCTTACCGGTTGTTGTTAAGGGAAAGTTGCAGGACAAGAAGAGATCAGCGAGCACCCAGTCGTTACGGGCATGAAGCAGAAAGAAGTCAACGTGGGCTCTTAGTGAATCTGAGGTTATCAGCTGGAAGACAAAGAGGGACGTTATCCAATGCAGAAGCTTCAAGGTGAGAGGTTACAGTGAAACATACCTCGAAGGTTGCATCCTTGGCATTGTATGGAAGACTGACGCTGAAGTGGGTGCCGTTTTCTTGGAACTGGTAGTGAGCCATCTCAGGTGTCAGCTGTTGTTGTCCAACCATTGCCTTGAAATTGTTGCCTTGACTCCCATATTTCACACTGATGTAAAACTGGTTCTGGTCACAGGTGCCAGTGATGGTTGGTAGCTCTAAAAGCAGAGACAAGGTTGACCATTGGACTATCTTTAGCATAAACTCTACGAGGTTGTGTAATGTCATATTTAAAAGGAGACACCCAAGGTTTTTGGTCAGTTGGCATCCATATCACATCTTTCAGTTGTTAAATTTCTCCCCACGCGACGCAATTGTGAGCTAGATACAGTGAAAAGTTCAATCTCACCAACATCTTGCAGAGACGCCTGCAACTCGACTGGGTGGGCAAATGGAGTTTCTTCAGGAAGAATGATAAACCCAAAGATCAGAGAGAGGAAGTAAGTTGTAATCAAGGGTTCAGGATTCTGCAGATGTAAAAAACTCAGTTATGTCACTGAAACCAAGAGAGCTGGCACCATTGACATTTAGCATTTAATTTCACTTGCATCTTTCAGGACAATATCTGCATCAAAGGGCACTAAAACAGAGATGCTCTTGGTTCCATTGGAGTGGCGATGCTCCTGGATGGTAAAACCTCTGGCATTGCTCTCTTCAACAGTGAGCACGCTGGTGAAGAAGGTGATGTTCCTCAGCACCACATCATGAAGAAGGGGCCCCAAGACAACGCTGAAAAGGCGAGCCTCTGGGACAGTATCTGAGGAACAGGAAAAAGGCTATAAACCTTCCTTTATTAGCCTGAAGTTCTGTCATTTAACAAATAATGACTTACTTTCTTGGACGTGGGAGCTTGAAGAATAAGAGGGTGGTAATGGGAACAACACCTTGTATCTGGTATCATCTCGGTGCCAGTGGTCCTCCATAGTACCTCGAGCATGGGCTCCACAATGTAGGAAACGTGGTACTGGTAATCTGGGGCATGGCTCTGCAATTATTCATGACATTTTAATAAAATATGCAAAGAAAAGTGACCATGCATTTCTAAGCTAGAGGACTTCCCAACCTTGTAGTGACCATCAGGCGAGCCCACTGGGATCTCAATGATGATGTGGAAATCTGTGGCGGACAGCGTGTACCCTCGTGCAGCCATCTGAGATCCATCGAGCCTCCTTCCGTTAATGCCCATGTGCATTTCTCGGATTTCAAAGCTGCCATCTACCAGTGGTGTCATACGGCGAGGTACGTGCCAAGAGATTACGTTGTTGGTGAAGAGGACGCCACCTGTTAATGATAACCCAACTGTTGACTCCTCCATATGACAGACTTAAGAAAACCATGTCCACACAGATTGCTCGAGACTTGCCTGTGGGACAAGCAGCTGCCAAGTCCACCACACCCAGACCATGTGGTGTCTTGTAGTAGGCGCTCACCCTGAAAACTTCCATGGAGACTCCATCCACCTAAGAGATGTCAGGTTTATAGTTATGCTTCTATGGCCAACTTTAATGCAAACCACTTGGTGTGTTGCTTACCTCTTCCGAAGTCGTCTCTGCTGTATTGTAGGGGGATCGCATAACCAGACGGGTTGAGGTCACCATGGCACCATAACCGGCTTGTTCAGCCTCCCTCAGCACCATTGACACTGGTTCTGGGGTGTAAAATGTCAACTTCCAGATGCCATGTGCTGCCCCAGAGGCCTATAGGCAAGGAGAGAATTAATAATGTCCTCTGTTGAATGAGATAAAAGAGTGCAGGTTGAAGAGCAAGCCCACTGTAACAGGAATGTATACACATACATCAGGAATGACGTTGATCTCTTTAATATCTCGAGTCTGCCCCTTAGCTTCAGGAGTAGCAATGTGGTGGGACACCTAAAAGAAATGGTGGCTTAATAGATTGTTAGAAACAAGTCAGTCGAGCTTTCAATATTAAGTGACCTACTTCCATGTAGTTCCTGTCACAGAGAATCTCTCTAGAGGCCCAGCTAGTGTAGCTGCAAGTCTGGCTCACATCATGGGTAACCACGTCTGATCCACTGGGGCCGTACAACCGGAGCCTTAAGCCAACATTAAAGGTTTGATCGTCCTACAAATGAAATGCATGAAACAAGAATTTGGCTTTAGGAGAGTCAAGAGCTTAAAATCCTGTAATTTTTTAATCAAAAATGGCTCCAATTAGTGTTCTCCAATTGGGGAAACATCTTTATTATTTTTATAGTGGCTAAAATATATGAGGTCAAACATTGGCCGTTTTAGATGGCCGCTGTATGAAACACATACAATACTGATAAGCTAAAAATAAATGCCCGTAAAAAGTTACATTCTTAAGTAGGGGTGCAACGGATCATCATTGATCCGTGATCCGTTCGGATCATCTATTTCGGTTCGGCACGCGCATGATCCGCGGATTGATTTATGAAGAAAAAAATTGTGCATGCTCAGTCCACACAGCCGTAACACGTGGCTGACATAGCGATTGCTAACATAAAGAAAAACCTGCAACACAGCGTGGTCATGGCGAGCGGAGGAACAGAAGAACTAGAACGCCCCACATGGAAATCCCCTGTTTGGGAGCATTTTGGCTTCCCTGTCAAATTGAATTCAGAAGGAAAGAGGTTGGTGGATAAAACCGTGACGGTGTGTAGGCACTGTGGCACAAGAAAGTCATACAACAGTGGAAACACATCGAGCATGGCCAGTTTGGCCACGCATTTACAGCGACATCACCCCGGTGTTTCACTGACGGAGTGAACCAAAGCGCTCACCCATGCATTTAAGCAGCCCCTTCCTCCACAATCAGACCGGGCTAACGCAATCACAAACGCTATCGGTCTGTTTATAGGTGCTGACATGAGGCCATATTCCGTTGTGCAAAACAAGGATTCAAACACATGCTGAACGTGTCGAGCCACGTTCGACATCCCGTCGCACCACTTCAGCGATAATATTGTGCCAGGTCTGTATGAGCAGAAGAAAAGGTGGTGGATGAGTTGTAGCACCCTCTGTTGCACTCACAACAGACGGGTGGACGTCGAGGGAACGTGAGCTATGTGACAATAACCGCCACTTCATCACAGCAGACTGGGAGATGAGAAGTCCGGTGCTGCAGACACGCCCCTACGGAAGTCACAGGCAGTCACCTGCGCAGGTACTGACACAAGCAGTGGAGGAATGGAAGATAAAGAGGCCACTACTAATATCCCAGTCACAACTGATAATGCCAAAATCAAATAAATGCAGTGAATGAGGCAGGACTGGGCCCACAGATAGGGTGCTTTGCACATGTAGTAAATTTGGCATCACAGAAGGGAATCTCAGTCAATAGGATGGACCGCCTCCTTGGGAGGATCAGGAAGGTGGTTTCCTACTTCCACAGAAGCACAACAGCTGCTCATGTGCTTAAGACAAGGCAAGAAATGCTAAAGCTGCCTACTCATAAGCTCATACATGATGTCCCAACAAGGTGGAACTCCACTTATGATATGTTAGAGCGTTATCTGGAGCAGCAGGCAGCTATATACTCTGCATTGACCTACAAGACCCTAAAGAAAAATGTCAAAGACATCATAACCCTTTCTGATGATGATGTGAGAGTGGCAGAGGAGGTCCTCCAGGTGCTTAAACCCCTTAAAACTGTTACATCTCTGCTGAGCACTGAAACGTTACCATCTGTGTCAATGATCCTTCTGCTGAAAACAAGGATTCTACAATCCATGGCTCCAAGTGTGGAAGACAGCACCATCACTCAAGATGTCAAGACTGCCATTAGAGAGGACCTGAAGCCCAGATACACTTCACCCCCTACTCTACAGGACTACCTCCACAGATCTACTGCCCTGGATCCAAGGTTTAAGTCCCTGTCTCACATAGACCCTGACCTACGCCAGAGGACATACAGTGACCTCACCACTGAGATTGTGAGCAGTCTGGCCACTGAAGACTGTGATGAGGTAAAGGAAAAAACATTATTTTAAAATGATCAATTTAAATCTTCATACATTTTTATTTTCAGTAATAATGGCATTCATTTAATGTTATTGCCGCATTTTTATGTTTATGAAACATGAAAATAAATAATAGGTTTAATTAATGACCTATTCTTTTCTGCAGGGTCAAGCTGCAGAGCCAACAGGAGCAAACTTGGACACATCTCCTCCACAAAGAAGTCGGCGTTGGCAGAGCTTTTTTGAGAGACCTTTGCCAGCAAAGACATGGACAGCAAGACTCCTGCTGACATCAAAGAGGAGGTGGCATTCTACCTGGCAGCAGCGGCATTGCAGTGGATGGTGATCCACTGACATGGTGGAAAAGCAATGAGTTTAAATACCCTCATATTGCTAAGATGGCAAGATGCTATCTCGCTGTGCCAGGCTCTTCAGTTCCTTCCGAGAGTGTTCTCAACAGCAGGGACATAGTGACTGCAAAGAGGTCCACACTCTCCCAGACAATGTAGACACCCTTGTCTTTTGAAAAGAATTTAAAATTATAAGCTCATGTATGCTTTGTTTTCTTTCTTTAATTCTTCTTTGATAATAATGCTCTTGTTTCAAGGAAGATGATGTGCCTTCTTATGTTGCACTTTAATTTGTTTTTTATTAATGGTCATTGGTCCATGTTTAAAGGAAGGAGATATGCCTTTTTATGTTGCACTTTAAGTTGTTTTTCATTGATTATGTTGAAAAGAAGATGTTAATTGTACACTTTAAGTTGATTTTATATATTTCAATTGAATAATTTAAAAGTGTTAATAAACAAAAAGACAAAACATGTTTATTTGTCTTGTCTATTTTTTTTTTTTTTTTTTTTTGCTGATCCGAAAAATGATCCGATCCGTGACTCTGATCCGAGGAACGATCCGAACCATGAGTTTTTTGATCCGTTGCACCCCTATTCTTAAGTCATTAATGCAACAAATGTGCAAACATGTTTCTCACAGGCAACTCATAATTAAATGTCCTCAAATAATGTAAACTCAAACACACCTTATTGTCCACGTAGCAGCCCAGCAGAGACGAGTAGATTCTGGTGTTACCCCACGGGTCGGACTCCATGCTGTAGCCACACTGAGCAGCCAAGTTGGGTGTTATCACAATGTGCTGGGTGCCATCTGGGGGGGAAATAAAGACGAGCATGACAGGACACCTCTCTCCTAGTGTTAACCAACCATGCTTATTAGCAGACTGCATACTTACTGATGGCCTCCACCTCAAGCTCATGCCCCACTGCTAGGGCCTTGTCCAATGACAGCCTCATTAGATTACCCACGCAGTCTGAATGCAAGCCACTGCCTGTGAAAAGAAAAGGCTTGTGAGGAGCAGTACATTTTCTGGAACAGTGGTAATGTCATTTAGTTTAAAGTCAGGCTTACTTGATGGTAAATAAACCTTCGTATTTGGCCTTGCTTGAGCCAAGAGGATTACTGCAGCCATCAAGTTCCATAACAACCTTCACGTAAAACACATCATTTAGAGACATTAAGTGTGCAGCAAGCAGTCATTAAACACAGAAAGTAGAGTAACTCACATGTTCCCAAGTCTCCACATCTTGCAGTCTGAGAGCAGCCAAACAAAAGAACTAGAGGAATCCAATCACTAGCAGCGCTTGGCACTGAACACCCAGCACACCTGATAACAGACCAACTCTGAAGAGAAGTGACTGACTGCTTGCAGATACATCGCCAGCTGTTTTATACATCAGTTAATTACAATACACATGTGAGACATCACCAGCTGTTTCAAAAAGGACCTGTAACAGGTGATCTTCCATCCTGTGGGTGGACTCCAGTCTCTATTGGGAGAGGAGGACACAAAAGGGAGAGGACAGCAAAGGGAGTGAAGTTTGAAGGGAAGTCAACAAATGAAGAGAAGTTTGGGAGAAAACTGTTCTGATAAAGGAAATAGAGTGGTTTACCGGAAGGTGATGAGGGGGAATTTAAAGTAAAACCTTAAATTCAGAAAGGAAGATGAGCATGTCGTTCTTAGCTCGATAGCCCTGACTAGGGAAGTGACATAAAAGATCGGAGACGTGGAAATGGCAAAAGTCCTGAGGGATGGAAACTTGTTTACACTATATTAATACGGAAGAACCGAAAAACAAAGCAATGCTAATAGACAGTATATGTAAGAGCATTTTAAGTGAGAAAAGAGTGTTGGGTGAGAATTGAGTTACACGGTGTGTGATAACAGGTATTGCAGTCGA
Source organism: Pseudoliparis swirei (assembly GCF_029220125.1). Taxonomy (NCBI): domain Eukaryota; kingdom Metazoa; phylum Chordata; class Actinopteri; order Perciformes; family Liparidae; genus Pseudoliparis; species Pseudoliparis swirei. Next base: position 5,911,338 of record NC_079405.1, on the reverse strand, counting down.
TGAAGATCTATAAAAAATCCAACAGAGTTTGAGTGGGGGAGAAGTGAGATGAAGAGATTGATAAGAACAGTTCATGGTGAAGGGGTTGAGCTAACATTACGTTAGATAGCGGTTAGCTACATTTAAGGTATGGTTTTCTGCAGTTCAAAGGTCGCTATGTCTTTCTACGTCTGGCATCCTTGTAACTCATATCTGGGAGTGAGATGTGTGTGCACTTTAAGTCATCTTTGCCTAATATAAAACAATGCACACATATAACACACTTTCCTCTATATGTTGTGGCAGCACACAATACAATACAATACATTTTATCTTGCACAGGTAGGACAGACTCACTGTCGACCAATTGGAAGAATGGGTAACAATGGATTTTCCTGAGAAGAGCAGTATTAGCCTAGAACAGGGGTGGCCAACCAGTCAGAGACTAGGAGACACATTTTTTACTGTGTTGCCGCAAAGAGAAACATGATGCGCACACACGCACACACACACACAAACACAGTCACACACACACACACACACTCAGTTCAACCAAGTCCACAAACATTAATATAATATTTTACAATAGCGTTTTTCTTTTACTATGCATGTTGCTGAGTGGGACTTCCTGCATTCTTTGCCTTGAACAATCCTCTTCAATATGGCTTGATTCTGTTGTTGCCACAGGAAGCATTTCTTTCACATGGGTCAGTCAGAACAGGTCGATGCTTTGATTTCACGAGTTTCAGGAAACAGACTCGCACACGAACGATCTTCAGCGAATTAACGTCCGCGAACCCCTCCGTAGAACGGCCCTCTCGACATTCGGCTGTGGAGTTTCTGCGTTTGGCCAGCGTGTCATGAAGTTTAATTTCATCTCGCCCACTTGCGCGTTTGACGAAAATACCGTCTTGAACTCATGCGGAGCGAACACCAACATAAAAAAAACCCACAAACTTCGATATGAACGTAAGAGCCGCATGGCCTAGAACAGTGGTCCCCAACCACGCCCGCGGGCCAGATCCGCCCGCCTCCACATTTGGACCCCTGAACAATACCTTAGACGCTTTCGATTTATTATTATTTTCACCTGCCGCTGCCGTTGAGATTGCAGTGAGACGGAGAAAATGTGAAGTGGTGCTCGCAATAAAACATCTTTGATGGGACGTGTCGTCTCGGCCAATCAGCGTCAGATGTCCACAGCGTTTGGGAAGTTAGGTTAGGCTGAATGTTAGTCCGCTACATCTGCTGCTGTCACGCTGCGGTGTAGCGATACTAACAAAGTACCGTGCGTTAAAAACGATGTGATTTAGCATATTTTAGTATCGATACTTCATTAAAAGAGCGATCAGAGCGCACATGCTGCTCCGCTCCGTTAAATGCAGGGTTAGTATCAATCCCCCGGCTGGCCTCCAGCAGACAAGGGAAACGTTATGTGGCTCTCAAAGGAAAAAGTTTGGGGACCCCTGGCCTAGAACAATTGGATTGTTTGTTTTTTCCAATACCGGTGCTAAACGGGTACTTTTAAAATGATACCGGTGCCTGAACCGATACTTTAAAAAAGAAACACAATGAGGACATTAAAAACTTCTTCGGCCATATTACCTGTACAAGCCGTTATCATGGCCGCACTGACAGACTGTCAAACTCGTAGCTACCAGCTACGAGCCAGGTTAAACATGGTTATAATGGCTCTAATTTATTATTTGTTGGCCTACTTTTAGATGATAGATAGATAGATATATACTTTATTAATCCCCAGGAAATTTGTGACAGTAGCAGCAACACACAAGAATAAAACAAAACACAAAATATAAGAAACAGGGATGAAAGATATAGAAGTATACAAGTAAAATAAAAGTAAAATACAAAACAAAATATATATGTAAATATACACACATATGCATACACAACACACAACAACACTGACAAATCAAATACAAAAATATTAAATATAGACAGAGTGCAAAAGCAAAGTGTGTGTATGAGAGCAGAGCAAATGAAATGAAATGTGTGTGTATGTGTAGTGCAAACAAATGAGATGTGTGAAGTGCAGATCAACATAGTGTAAGTATTCAGTTATTGTTGTAGTTATTGCACTATGAACTGGCAAGAGGTGATCTGTTATAGAGCCTCATAGCCCGCAGGAATGTTCTCCTGTATCTGTCCTTGTGGCAGCGGAGCGTGAGGAGACGTCTGGAGAAAGTCCTCCTCTGTCCCTGTAGGAGGTGGTGGAGAGGGTGGTCCGGGTTGTCCAATATGGACACAAGTTTCTTCAACGTCCTCCTCACCACCTGTTCCAGGAGCTCCAGCTGGCAGCCGATGATGGAGCCAGCCTTCCTAACCAGTTTGTTGAGACGGCTGGTGTCACCGGCTCCGATGCTGCTCCCCCAGCAGACAATGGCAAAGTGCAGCACACTGGCCACTGGCCACAACCGACTGGTAGAATAACTCCAGCATCTTGCTGCACACGTTGAAGGATCGAAGCTTTCTCAGGAAAAAGAGTCGACTCATCCCTTCTTGTACACAGCGTGATGTTGGCCTTCCAGTTCAGTCGGCTGTCGATGGAGACGCCCAGGTACTTGTACTCCTCCACCATGTCCACGTCCACTCCCAGGACACTCAGAGGTGGAGGAGCTGTCGCCTTCCTCCTGAAGTCCACCACCATCTCTCTGGTCTTGGCCACGTTCAGCCGAAGGTGGTTCTCATCGGCCCACTTTACAAAGTCACTCACCACTGCCCTGTCCTCCTCCTCCCGTCCATCCCTAATACACCCGACCACTGCAGAGTCATCAGAGTACTTCTGCAGATGGCATGACTCCGTGTTGTACTGGAAGTCACTGGTGTACAGGGTGAAGAGGAAGGGAGACAGAACAGTTCCCTGTGGGCTCCAGCATCACTGACCTCCAGACAGCACACGCCCCATTCTGACAAACTGTGGTCTGCCTGTGAGGTAGTCAGTGATCCAGGAGATGGTGGACGATCCACACCGACCACCCGCAGCTTCTCACTCAGCAGCAGTGGCTGGATGGTGTTAAATGCACTGGAGAAGTCAAAGAAAGTGACTCTCACAGAGACACCGGTTCCATCCAGGTGCGACTGAGCCCGTGGCAGCAGGTAGATGATGGCGTCCACTCCCACATGAGGCTGGTAAGCAAATTGCAGAGGGTCCAGCGATGATTTCACCTGCGGCCGGAGGTGGGCCAAGACCAGCCTCTCCAGCACCTTCATCACATGGGAGGTGAGGGCGACGTCGGTAGTCGTTGAGGCCAGATGGTGTTGACTTTTGGGACAGGGACCAGGCACGTCTTCCACAGCACTGGACTTCCCCCAGCCTCAGGCTGAGGTTGAAGAGGCGCTGCAGGACACCAGACAGCTGGGTGGCGCAGGTCTTTAGGACCCTGGGGCTGACGCCATCAGGACCTTCCGCCTTGCGCTGGTGTAGCTTCTCCAGCTGTCTTCTCACCTGGTCAGTCATCACAGAGAGAGGGGGGAGGGAGGAAGAGCCCATTGATGATGAGGGCTCGGTGAATGTGCAGCTCCACAGGGGGGACAGAAGGGGAGGTGTTTGGGAGGTGTGATGTGGAGGAGACAGGAGGGCTGTGAACTGAACCTATTGAAAAACAGTTCAGCTCGTTGGCCCTCTCCAGGGAGCCCCCTGGCTGTCTACCTCCCACCTTGAAGCCAGTTATCTGCTTCATCCCAGACCACACCTCCTTAGTGTTGTTCAGCTGGAGTTTGGCCTCCAGCTTCCTCCTGTAGGAGTCCTTGCCCTCCCTGAGCTTCACCTTTAGGTTGTGCTGGGCTCTCCTCAGCTCATCCCTGTCTCCAGACCTGAAAGCAGCTTTCTTCTTGTTAAGAAGCACCTTCAGGTCCCTGGTGATCCAGGGCTTGTTGTTGGGGAAGCAGCGCACAGTCCGTGATGGGATGGTGGTGTGTTCACAGAACTTGATGTATTCCGTGATGCAGTCGGTCATACTGTTGATGTCCTCCCCATGCGGTCCACACAACACATCCCAGTCCGTTGACTCGAAGCAGTCCTGCAGAGCGTCGTCAGCCTCCAGAGACCACCTCCTCACAGTCCTGGTGGTCACCGGCAGCCTCTTCACCAGAGGAACATACTTGGGTGTCAGCCGGACCAGGTCATGATCAGACCTGCCGAGGGGGGGAAGGGCAGTGGCACTGTATGCGTCCTTAGTATTAGCATACAGCAAGTCCAGAGTTTTATTGTTCCTTGTTGGGCAGTCTATGTATTGATGGAAGGTTGGCAGAGCTTTATCCAATGTGGTGTGGTTAAAGTCACCAGTGATAGCCATGAATGCTCCAGGCTGTTGATTCAGCAGAGCAGACACAGTGGAGTGGATGGTGTCCACAGCTTCCACAGCGTCAGCTGATGGTGGCGCACACGACAACCACAATGGCGGACGTGAACTCCTCGGCAAATAATAAGGCGCATCCCCACGGCCAGCAGTTCTATGTTCAGGCTAGAAGCGCCTTCACGCACACATGGTCCGGATGGCACCACCGCTCATTCACATAAACAGCGATCCCGCCTCTTCTTACCGCTCTGTATAGCGTCTCTGTCCGCCCGAACAGTCCTGAAGCCGGGCACGGACGCTGCCAGATCCGGATAGTCCGCAGCGTGCAGCGTCCTCCCGTAAAACACAAGAGGCTGTCTCACAGAAGATCCTCAGTCATTACCAGCGCCACGAGCTCATCCGTCTTATTCGCCAAAGACCTCACGTGCCTCGGGCATGATCGGCGGTACGGCACCGAGGGGTTTGTATCTCCCTCATTTTAGCCCTCCGCTTGACACCCCGATCTGCAGCGGTAAAGCTCGCCCTGCGTAGCTCCAGCGGGATCACAGGTCTGTCTCCAGGCAGAAGCTGCGGCCTGCACAGCTGGGCTCATGCTGAAGGGTAGACGACGGTCCCCGGCTATTGTTTCTGGCTGTGGCTCGATACCACACAAGGAACAAAAGCCGCTAGGTAAAAGTTTCGAAAAAAGTAGTTATGGTCCAGTGTCCACTGTAACTAAGACAAAGCGTGAAAGAAAAGAAAAGGAGGAAAAGTGCAAAAAAGACAATAAAATAAAAGCAAAACGCTACTCTATCTCAAACACAGCAGCCATTGGTATCGGTGCGTTATTTTATGAATGCAAGACTTGCAATCAATGTCACGGTACTAATCTGAGTTCAGGCTG